>NC_041396.2:74900912-74965912 GCF_900747795.2 Erpetoichthys calabaricus | reverse complement strand
GCGCTGTGAATACTTTCCAGATGCACTGTATATATGTATATATATATATATATATATATATATATACATACACACACACATATACACACACACACACACACATGTAATAATAATAATAATAATGCATTTTATTTATAGGGGCACTTTACATTAGCAGTAAATCTCAAAGTGCAACATAAAAAGTTAAACAAAGGCAAGACAAGATAAAAACAGAGATAAAACAACAATAATTACAGCATTCTTGTTAATAAGCTTTCCTAAATAGAAAAGTCTTTAGCTGTTTTTTAAAACAGCCCACAATCTGCTGTGCTCTTAGGCTCTCTGGTAGGGCATTCCAGAGCCGTGTAGCAGCGGCTGCAAAGGCTTGGTCACCCATTGTATGAAGTTTGGTCACAGGGGGGCGAAGGTGGTAGGTATTTGTAAAACGGAGGTTTCTTGTAGTGGATTGTAGTATAAGGAGTTCCTTAAGATATTGTGGAGCATTTCCATGGATACACTGGTGAGTAAACAAACAGAGTTTGTATTCTATACAGAGATGGATAGGGAGCCAATGAAGTGATCGAAGGATTTGTGAAATGTGTTCATATTTCCGCACCCTCATCAGGATTCTTGCAGCACTATTTTGAATTTGTTGTAGCTTTTGAAGGCTCTTGTTGGGTATACCGATGAGGAGTGCATTACAATAGTCCAGTCTGGATGAGACAAAGGCATGAACCAGCTTTTCAGTATCACAGAGGGAGAGGTAGGGACGGAGTTTGGATATGTTTCGCAGATGAAGGAATGCAATTTTACAAAGGTGATGGATATGTATATCAAATGACAGATGGGAGTCTAACTTGACACCCAGATTTGTAACAGAAGGGTGAGGGTAATGATACGGTCAGAAAAGGAAATACAATTTACAGAGGAACGAAGTTGATGGGGGGTGCCAATTAAAAGAGCTTCAGTTTTGGTGCTGTTCAGCTTGAGGAAGTTCTCGGACATCCAGGCCTCAATCTCATCCAAGCAAGAGGAAAACGTTGATGGAGGTGTAAGAGAAGTCAAATCCAGTCTCACATAGAGCTGCGTATCATCAGCATAGCAATGGAATGAAACTCCATGCTTGCGGATGATGTGACCCAGGGGTAGTATATAGATATTAAAGAGGGTCGGCTCAAGGACTGATCCTTGTGGGACCCCACAGGTGACAGTGTTGGTATGCGTATTAGCATCCCCCAAGGCCACATACTTAGTCCTGTCTATAAGATAGGACTTGAACCACTCCAAAGCAATGCCAGAAAGTCCAATTGTATAGTGAAGATGATGAAGGAGAATATTATGATCTACCGTATCAAATGCAGCTGTAAGGTCCAGGAGGATAAGGAGTGATGGAGAGCCATGGTCAGCAGCCATCAGGAGGTCATTGATGACTCTGACCAGGGCTGTCTCTATGCTGTGAGAAGTTCGGAAACCAGACTGAAATTTTTCAAACAGATTTTTTGAGGTGATCCTGTATACTATATATATATATATATATATATATATATATATATATATATATATATATATATATATATATACAGTATATATCCCTTTAGACCCGTTTTGGACAACAGTTCTTTAAGATTACTCGTGCATTTATTTTACAATATGCAGGGTGGACCCCTAAACATTCCTTGTTTTCCTGTCTCCTTATTACAATATACAAATTATATATATATACACACACATATTGTGACCTGTAGAGACAAACCCCAGACACAACCACAAAGGCACAAGTCCCAGGTGCAAATGCAAGGTTTAGTTGAACAAATACCGTATAAAGGTCTCATTTTAGTAGTGGCACAAGCACAAAACAATTCTTTCTCTCTCTTTATTCTTCTCCACACCTCCCAGGTGAGCTTTGTCCATCCTCCACACCTGACTCCAACACCTCTGGATGAGGTTGAGCAGCTACTTTTATCTTTGATCCAGGAGTAGTTCCGGTGCTAGGAAATAGCCCATTGGAAGCATTTCTGGATCAAATGGAAGCCCCACAAAGTAGGGATCCAAGTAGCTCCCCCTGGCAGCCCCACAGAACCCAACATGACTGCCCTGCAGGTGTCCATGTGGGAATTCTACCCCAGGGATGCTGCTATCTAGGGTATCGGTGGAGCCACTGGTCTGAATACATCATCTCCCCCGTCACTCCACTACACTGGCCTCCCGGCCAGGTAAGGAACTTTGGTCCATCCCCGCCAGGACACCAGTACATTCACTCAGAGGATACAAGGAATAACCTGCCTTTCTTCTTGGCCATTCAGTACAGCCGTGTCCTGGGCAGGTAATAAATTATGCACTATCCTGGTTGGGATGCCAGCCCATGTCTGCAGTCCATCACAATATATATCTTCAATTTCATAAAAATTTCTTGTGGACCCTACTGCCAGGTGGAGTTTTAAAGGTTCTGCCTCAAGAGAGATGTACTTCAAGCTTTTTATACTTTTGGCTGCTCTGTTTGAATTTAAAAGCCTGACCTATATTTTGAGGCCCAGTGAGGCTTTAAGCCTTGTATTTTTCCAAGGTCAGGTATGCCTTAGGATGAGACCTGTTTTGTGGCCTATTTTTGAAGGCCTCACCCTTTGCCCTTTGCAAAATATATGTAGCGGGTGGAAAGGCAGATCATGTATAATCAGCTACACTGTTATAGGGGGATTTGGACAACAATCTTTGGTAGAGTTGTGGCAGATTAAATTTAATATAAGATAATGTAAGGTACTACACATAGGTAGTTGAACTGTTAGATCTGAATACACAATGGGAGGTCTGAAACATGAAAATATCCTTTATGAGAAGAATCTAGAAGTCACTGTGGACTCATTACCATCTACATCAAGACATCTCATTTAGGACTTTTGGTTTTTCTCTTTTTTGGAACTGTATTCTTTATTGTTCATATTGCCTCTTGAATTTATTTTGTTTAACTGGTTGAGTTTTTCCTTTCTCTCATTATTGTTTTTGTTAATTAATTTTTTAAGCATTCAGGTTAATTACCTACAATCTTTCCTATATTATCTAAATAATTTTTGATAAATTAATCTTTTTCTTTTCATTACAGGAACTAATCACACCAAAAAAGAATTCTGGGCCAAAGCTCATGCATTAACCCCTAACATGAAATATCATAATCTTATACTGGCAGGAGATTTAATTTGTGTATTAACCCCTGCTTCAGACAGATTATCAACAAGTATGTAAAACTGACTTGATAATTTCTCCACCCATATACAAGACAATATATTTTTTGAGCGCCTCACAAGTGGCTACTTTTTCATTGATAATAACTTACTGAAATTTTTATTTCTGACCACTGTCACAATATATGTTCCTGGCTGCAAAAAGGTGTGCATGGATTGAGTTCCAAATTGAGGTTGATGTTAAGAAAAGATGAGGGCTTTATAAGCTGAAAAGCAGAAATTATGTCATTTGGCCGGAACCGCAAATGTCGTCAGTCTGGTCGCCGGAACCAGAAGTGATTTTAGTTTGGGTGCCAGAACCAGAAGTGATCTGAGTCTGGGCACCAGAACCGGAAGTGATGTTGAATCCGGGAGGTTTTCCCGTATTTGGCCTGCAGAGATAAGAGGTAGATTTAGTGCATCCCACCTCCCCCTGGCCTGGTGGGTAATTACCTCTGCTTGGTCCACTCAGCTCCCTGCTAGTCACACATGTGTGACACCATGTACATTTTATTTTGGACCTCAAATTATTAAAATTCACTAATGTAAACCACAACTGTAGACTTAGTCTATTAATACTAGCTGATGAAGTGTATATCAAATTAATTTCTATGCAAACTGAAATGTTCATAGAGAGCAAAATATCACCAGAAATATTTATGGGAAACATTTATAGCATATTTGTGAAACACATCATTTGATAGGTTTCAACTAAAACTAAACTCCATGGAATATCAGAACTAATTATTACAATTTTTAGAACTGAATAAGAGCATGCAAAAATATCTACCAAATTCTGGAAAAAAAGTTGTCATTATAAACAGAATTACATTTTACCACAAGAGAAACAACGCTACCTACTCTTAATTTAAACCATTCTCGCCATTTCCCATATACTGTATGATGAAAAAATAAACTATTGATAACCGAACACTTTCCCACTATGTTGCACTAAGAGAATAATGCAATTTTTATCCAAAAGTACCAGAAAAAAACTTCCACAGCCAATATTAAATGAAAATATTTAATTGATTCTGCAGCTTAGTTTGACAGTGAAAGCCTTTTTTTAAATATACAGTCCATTCTAAGTTAAAAGTAGATTAATAGATCTTTTCAGCACCTTGAAAGGTGATAGCAAGATTTATAGCAAGGGCTTCCAGTTTCTTGAACAGTGAGAGAGGATTCAATTTTCCAACAAATATGACGTTATGAAATTAAAAATGACAAACACTATTTGATGAAGTGACCTTATTTATTACAATAAGAGTCTAGGGACTTGCAGCCTAACCTTTGGAGGTGACCTAGACTGGTCCCTATTCAAATAACTAAAATGGAATTTCTTTTCTCTTCTTTTTGACATGAAGTGAACTTTCATCAAAACAGCTGTCATTTTAAATTAAGCTATTCTGCTGTACACAACTCAGTGTTTTTTTTTAAATAAAAACAGTATATGGAGTAATGCCCTATACAAGTGCAGAAAAACTCTTAATATTCTTAAGTTGACATATCATGGAACTGACATGAGGATTCACTTATGATTCAGGTTCTATATAGCAAATAGGTTGTTTCTACACATTTATTAGAGGGCTGGACCACTTGTCAGGTGTTCCAATTAGATAAATTGTATGAGGCTAGTACAGCCCCTTAACTTTATCATATAAATTTAAAGAAGCAAAACACATAAAAATAAAGAATTTGTTTGAATGATACAGTTTTATTTAAGGAAAGCTAAGTTCCATTTAGTTTGGTATATTACAATAGAAATACCCACTGCCAGAGGCATCTCTTGACCGTTCTTTAATCACAATGGACTATGTAAAATTTGTGCACATCACTATAGTTCTGGTGCCTTTATAATATGGCTAATGCCATTGGATACTAACATCGTGTACAAGCCTTGGGCTATTTTGGCTAAACTCAAAAACAAGGTAAACAAGGTTACCAGTGAGGACAGAACTTGGAGAATAAAAAAGAGAAAGAGGCCAGAGAAGATGCTAACCTATGGAATACTTACTGTATTATGTGGAAGCAGGAATTTAGATAACTGGTTTTTAGCCATTAATTCTGCAGGCATGTTTTTTTATTTCACATCGATGCTTTTGTTATATTACTCTAGTAAAGGAAACACTGACACATTAAATATTACCTGGAATGTCATTTTAAAAGTCTATATCAGCTGTTGCACTAGAATACACCTTACTGTTTATTTATGTAGCTAGAAAAAACACTGTGTGTGAAGAGCAGTAGCTCTTCTAATATTTTTACTTTGGAAATGTGGCATAACATGTCATCTACCAAGATGGTATCTCTCATCTGGAACATGTTTAAAGCCTCACACTAAAACACTAGATATTAAAGACAGATGCAACACCTTAAATAAAACATATACTAAATAAGGAGAGTTAAGTGCATGCTTCTCTTTCTTTTTTCAAAAATATAAAGATCTAAGAAAGGGGATATAGATGAAAATGTATTCTGTTCCACCAATACAGCATTTTCAATGACGAATTTTGATGATTTACTATGTTTTCTTTACAATGTATTAATAATGTGTATAAGGTGGTGCTACTGCCCAGGAAGGGGCATATCATGATCACAATCTACAACCTATTATTTGCTTTTTTACAGAATAAGACTTAATCAGCCTGGGGACGATCCTTTAAAAACATGATTGACCTCATAGAGGCCACTGAGGAAAATCGGGCAGTTTCACACTCTGATAGAGACGGGCAATCTCAGCATGGAACCCAGAGCGTCAATGGTGTCGATCATCCCATCACATTCCTGAGCTGGAAATTGCTGGAACAAGAAACAAGGTATGCGGTGGTGGAGCAGAAAGCCTTGGCGATCAAATGGGTTATCAAATGGTGATTACACAGCTGCGGTACTACCTCCTACCTCCAAACCAAACATGGAAAATTTCTGTCTGTACTCTTCTGTGTTGGACTGAAGTCTGTTAAGACCTGTACCATTTTGAACCACAAATGTCCGTTTTGGCAGCCTATCGCAAGTATACGGGTGGCTGCCCCCAAATCTTTCTCTGCATCGTGTGGAATCCTTTCCCAATATATATCAAGCAATTCTTAGATTTGACTCTAACTTTGAATTCAAAGAAAAACAAGTTAATAAGTATTCTCCATAAATGGCTTCTAATATAACTACTGATGACATCCCAGAGCCAAACCTGTATAAAATCATTGCTGTGAAGGCCAGGGTTTAGAATTAACAAGAATTATCAGTAATATACCAGAGATTACAAACAAAATGTCACCACTGAAAAGCCAGATGTTAACAGCAGGACAGTCTGAAAAACAGCTTAGGACAGAGCTATTTAGATCCTGCAGCTAGAAACAGAGACAGTTTCACTCATAAACATTCTTTTGTTTTAAGAGCTTAAGAATCATGGTGTTGAAATAAACACTGAAAGAAAATTTACACATCCTAAAGATAAGATGTTGGCAGAAATAAGTAACATTTTCAATAACTTGCATCATAATATAAAATGAAAAGAGGAAATGAATGGATTTTTACATGACTTGCTCAATAACAACAAAAACCTCTAAGAACAGAAAACAGCTAGTAGTGGATAGTTGCTTTTTTATCTTAAAACAGTTACCCTAGAAATCATATTTAAAATGAACAAAAGGAATATGATAGCAGGCTGACATATATTTAGCTTTAGTCTCTGTTCCACGTAGACACTGTAGAAGAAGAAGAGCGTACTTCCAAAGCATTGTAATTTACATGAAAGTCAGGGGAAAATCGATAAAATGGCTAGTGTAGCTGGCAAGTGTAACAGCTGCCCGCACAGGTAGACAGTCTGCAATTTCTATAGTGTCAGAGTTTGCCCTGCCCTGAATACAGAATAATTTCAGAAAAAAAAGCCATGGAACAGTAGATGTCTCAGAATATATTCTCCTTTCTTCTCAGAACATGTACAAAGAGTCCCAAGGGAAACACTCTCAGTGAGGTCTATGGAAAGTCATAGGAGGTGGTACTCCCCAACAGGGACATTACTGACAAAAGAAAGGCTCTGAGATAGCCAAGGCTTGAACCCAGTTATGGTGATCTCATTCTGCTAATAAGAACTGTTTTTTTATTTTATTTTATTTTATAAGTGTTTGTTTAAAAACAGCCTAGGAAAGATTGTGTTCTATCAAATACTGTAGTTTATTGATGTAGTAAAAGTATCTCTGGTTGGAAGAGATAGAAAATGTATGTGTCAGTTGATGGAATGGCATGAGATCACAATACTTGCTAATCAGGTAAAATTTCCTTAATATGCAGAATGTATTTACCTAAGTTTGTTACACCTTTTACATGTGTTCACAATTTAATAGAAACAAAAGTCTTATAGTTTGAGGTATTTTATTTTTGATGGTTCCTAGGCTGCTCCAAATGTGGAGTGGCATAATGATTGTTAAAATTCACAGAGAAAAAAGCTATTGCAACTGTGCTAATCCTGATTTCCACCACTGAATTGTGTAGTAGGGTGGTTGAAATACCAAAAATGGTATTTAATATGGCAAGCCAAATTAACATTTAGAGATATCTCAAAATGAATTTTATGATATCTGGAAATGCATTTTAGATATCTCAAATTGAATTATAGATATCTAAAATACATCTCTTTTAAGATATCTAAAAAGAATTGTATGATATCTCAAACAGATTTCAAGATATCTTGAAGTGATATGCTGTACATTTTCAGATATCTGAAATGCATTTCAAGATATCTTAAATGCAATTTGAGATATCTTGAAATATGTTCATGTGCATTTTGAGATATCTCAAATACATTTCAAGATATCTTAAAATACATCTGCAGGCATTTTGAGATATCTGAAATACATTTTCAGATATCTTAAAATAGCTTTCTGCACATTTCAAGATATCTCAAATACATTTTCAGATATCTTAAAATAACTTCCTGTGTATTTCAAGATATCTCAAATACATTTTCAGATATCATAAAATAACTTCCTGCGTATTTCAAGATATCTCAAATACATTTTCAGATATCTTAAAATAACTTCCTGCGTATTTCAAGATATCTCAAATACATTTTCAGATATCTTAAAATCACTTCCTGTAAAATTTCTTATACTTTCAATGGAACTTCCAGCCTATTTTAAGATATCTCAAAATGCATTTAAGATATCTCGAAATGCACAGGAAGTGATTTTGAGATATCATGAAATGTATTTGAGATATCTTGAAATGTGCAGGAAGTCATTTTAAGATATCTTGAAATGTATTTGAGATATCTTGAAATGTGCAGGAAGTCATTTTAAGATATCTTGAAATGTATTTGAGATATATTGAAATGTGCAGGAAGTCATTTTAAGATATCTGAAAATGCATTTCAGATATCTCAAAATGAATTTGGGATATCTTAAAATGAGAAGGAAGTTATTTTAAGATATCTCGAAATATAATTTAGATATCTTAAAAATCATTTAAGATATCTTGAAATTCATTGTTGATTCAGGTATCTGAAATACATTTTTAGATATCTAAAATTAATTTCACGATATCTTAAAATGGGTCTCTGCTGTATTTCAGATATCTAACAATGTATTTCAAGATATCTAAAATTGTATTTCAAGATATCTAAAATGCATTTTAAGATGTCTTTAAAAGGACACTCAATTATTTCAAGATATCTCAATAGCATTTTCAGATATCTACAATACAATTTAAGATATCTCAAATACATTTCCAGATATCTCAAAACAACTTCCTGTCCATTTTCAGATATCTCAAATACATTTTCAGATATCTCAACATCACTTCCTGCTCATTTCAAGATATCTCAAATACATTTTAAGATATCTTATAATAAACAAGAAGTCCCATTGAAATAATAGGCAGTTTTACAGGAAATGATTTTGAGATATCTTGAAATGCATTTAAGATATCTTAAAATGCATGAAAGGTCAATTTAAGATATCTGAAACTGTATTTGAGATATCTTGAAATGCATTTGAGATATCCCGAAATGCATTGCAGATATCTTAAAATGTAAAGGAAATTATTTTAAGATATCTCAAAGCGAGTTTCAGATATCTTAAAAAGTAAATTACATTTTAAGATATCTGAAATTCATTTTGAGATATCTCTAAATGTTAATTTGGCTTGCCATAATTTAATCAGTCAGCAAACTAATTTTTATGAAGTGCTTTAAATTGAGAACGCTACCACAAAGCATATTATACTACATTCCCCATAAATCTGTGCAACATCAGACTCTGTTGCAGGGTTCTTTATTAAATGTCAAAGCTTCTCTGCACTACACTCAGAGAAAACCTGTCCAGATTTATGACAGCCACTCTGAAAAATGTAAAGACAGATACATAAAAAACTAAAACCTGGGAGCCAGAAGGTAACAGCTGAAGTATCAGTCACTAGATGCTCCGGTTAGGTGCATTGGCGATCCTAAGTTGTCCCTAGTGTGTGCTTGGAGTGTGGGTGTGTGTGTGTGTGCCCTGCGGTGGGCTGACACCCTGCCTGGGGTTTGTTCCTGCCTTGCGCTCTGTGCTGGCTGGGACTGGCTCCAGCAGACCCCGTGACCCTGTGTTAAGATATAGCGGGTTGGGTAATGACTGACTGACTGTATACAAATGATCACACAAAGGCTAGAATCCTTGTAAGATTAGATTCTGAAAACAAATAAATGTTAAAGGAATTATTACTCCTTAATCCTCACATGTGACACATTAAGCAAGTGTTCCTCCTAATCAAAGTGCTGAAGCCTTACTTAGTTTTAAATAGCAATTGGTAGTTTAAGAAATATTTTCACTGCCATTAGGCAAGAAGGAAAAACAACAACAGATTATCTTCTTTCATATTATAAATAATGTAAATGGGTACAGAATGCCAAATGATGCTGTTATACTGTATTACCTTTCACTATAAATAATATTACGTGAAAAACTTGTTTGATGACTTTTTTTCTCACGTAAGCAAGCTAATCTGTTGACCGTGATGCTTACCATTTCAAACCTATATACAAAATATCCATCCATCCATTATCCAACCCGCTATATCCTAACACAGGGTCACGGGTCTGCTGGAGCTAATCCCAGCCAACACAGGGCGCAAGGCAGGAAACAAACACCTGGCAGGGCGCCAGCCCATCACAGGGCGCGCACACACACACACACACCCACAAACCAAGCACACACTAGGGACAATTTAGGATCGCCAATGCACCTAACCTGCATGTCTTTGGACTGTGGGAGGAAACTGGAGTACCCAGAGGAAACCCACGCAGACACGGGGAGAACATGCAAACTCCATGCAGGGAGGACCCGGGAAGCAAACCCGGGTCTCCTAACTGCGAGGCAGCAGCGCTACCCACTGCACCACTGTGCCGCTCTATACAAAATATATCTTTGGTAATTAAGTAAAGTGTGATGAATATTTTGCTGTCATGGGAAAGGTGCTATATAAATAAAATGTATTATTATTATTATTATTTGTTCTTAATATCTTGGTGATAGTAATCAAAATACTACAAAAGTTATATTTTCTGACATACAATATAAAGATACCCCTGTAAAAACTAAATGTGAAAGCATATTAAATGTGTTCATATCATGCTATTGGTAAAACTGTTTTCATAAGTTAAATGCTTGCACACTATTTTCTCTTGTTAGCTGAAAAGTACTGTTATTAAGAAGGTAATGGTTTATTTGCTTAAAGAAAAATCTGACCCTGGAAAGATGACTTGTTAATGTTCGGCTTCCTGCTGATTAGGCATAGTGAAAGAAAACAAATTACAGATATATTAAAAATAATAAGGAAATACAAATGGAGACCATTATGTGTTTAATTCTTCACTGTTGTGACTTAATTCTCCAAAACCATACATTAATGGTTATGACATAATTAATGTGATTAAGAAATCCCCTGTGATCTAAACCACAAAACATTTGGATTAAATAATTCATCATTGGGAGTGGGGGTGTGGGGTTTAAACATGGAGCAGTTTTGAAAAAGTTTTGAGATATTATCCTTTGCAATCAAACTGAGTTTCATCAAACACCATATTCAAAATATTCTATACTAGATTAACAAGGAATCTTGAGAAGCACTTTGTTTTGGTCAGCTTCATGTCCTTTTCAAAGTTGTAAATAATATTTACAAACTTATTCCTGTTTTCTGTTACTTCGCCTTTTACTTATTCAGTGTAAGAGGCTGACATCCAAAAAAGTGCCATCAAGGGTGAAAGTGGCAGAGGAAACTTGCAGGAAATGACAGGAGCTACAGAAGGAGTGACAGGCACATCCCACTGGCAATTAGAAGTCATTAGTAATAGGCAGAAAGTAACAGGGGCTTGTATGCTTCATCATTAAGAATGTTGCTCCAAAAGGAAACATCCTAAGGTACCAGTACAGAAGAAGCATTGAACTTGCACAACTGGGAGAAAAGCAGTAGGAACTATAATGTTTTATTTGTCATGTAAGGTTATATTTATCTAATTTTAGGACTTGGTGTGGAGTAGATGATTTTCGGATATGTTCTGATATGTATAACCACAGACATGAAAGAAGGGTGTCTTTTCTTTCAGCAAATTCTAAATGACCAGAAGAAACATTTCATAATGCCAGATTATTATTGCTAGCTCTGAGACCCTAGCCACAAAACATTCTATATGGCACCACATGATTCTTCAAGGACCACCAACTGCCTCTCTGATTTGATGGACATGATCCAGCAAGAAAAGCAAAGAATGAAAAACCATATTTGCAAAAATTACTCCTAAACTGAACTTCCTGCTCAGGTATTCTAAAATCTGTTGCTGAAGGAATGAACTCCTCAGCCATATAAGGTCACATATACAGCTTAACCTAGTCATTCTTGTTTCAAGTGACCACTAGGAGTGAGAAAATAAAGTGAATATTAGAAAATTATATTCCTTTAGAAAACAACTGTATGTAGTTTACTAAAACAACATAACTTAATACTGATAAAGTTTTTTCTTCAAATAAATTGATACAGTTTACCAGAATAAAAAATTGCAAATTTAAAAAATCATTACATATTAGATATTACCTGCAACTAAACATGTAGTTTTAGGTCCTATTTAAATCATGGTGCTTAATTACAATGTAACTTCAAGAAATCACTCTAGGGTCTTGTTAAAGTAACTCAAGTCTTCAGTAGTTTCTTTACGGAAATGTGTTACTTGCACAATGAAAGGAATACATTAATTTTATACAGTCCTCCATTTCTAATGTTTGTTCCAAAGGACTCCAGGAATAGTGAACTATTTTTGACATGCAACTAATAAATGTGGTGCAACATAAAAAAGGATGTACAGTCCTCTAAAACTAAAATTTCTGCTTGTTTTTTGAGAAAGCAGTGTGGAGACACAGAAGAAATTAGTCTGAAATGATTGAAAGCTTTTTAGCAAGAACAAAAATAGTTAATTCTTAAGGGCTAAAGGCTGGACTGTTTCTTGTATTTCATTAAAACAAGCCTTTTATCTACAAATAAGACTGAAATGACTAGGAAGGTTTGTTCATAATGTCATTAAGATAAATGTTGACAATTCATAAAAAATAGCTAGTACTACTCACTCCTACCTCTGTCTTTATTAGAAATGAATAACTGACAGACAAGATTTAGCATAATTCTAAAACATATTCTGTAGGTGAAAAAAAATTAAACTAACCAGAAATTAATCAATGCCCAATGTGACCTCTGTGAAATCACTGCATAAGAAAAGCAATCACTGTTATACTATCTGAAAATCTACCATGGGGTGGGAGAAGAAAGGATCGGAAAATGTTTCATTAATGCAATATGGCAAGAACACACTTTTGAATTCTTTATTATTGCTGGCAAGACTCGTTGGCTTTTGCTTTTGCTTGCGGCCATTATTTTAGGAAATGACTTGATTTTCATGGTGCTTTTCCACTTCCAGGCCACTATCATTAGCACAATTTATCGCTTATAAATCAGTTGGCTCTTACTGTGTAACTCACAGCAAGTAAGTGATTTAACAGTTCAAAGGCTTTGCTACAATTAAAAAAGAGTAAAATAAATAAAATATTCAAAGATACACAAGAGATTGGCTAACTTTACGTTAATGTCATGCTGCACAGAAGACACAGATAGTCATTTATTTGATAACCTGTCTATGCTGTGGAGATAGATGCAAATTGCTTTTCAATGCAAAACTTTACAATTTTATTTAGATGTACACCTGAAGAAGATAACACTAAGAAATATAATCAATTTCAGGATGATCTATTAGTAACATTATTCAAGTTAATCTTATTAGCACATGTGAAGAAATTGTGCCATTACAACTATTAAATAGTGATACCGAGGTCATTCTGTTTTCGGTTTAGCATATATTTGTGATATTGAATATAATTAAGTAACCAGTAACTCACTAGAATTAAAAGAAGACTGGTCTAATAAGAAATACTAATTATTAAACCACAAGTAAATTAAAATCAAGTACATGGAGCTCTTCCTGCCTTGCGCCCTGTGCTGGCTGGGACTGGCTCCAGCAGACCCCCGTGACCCTGTGTTAGGATATAGCAGGTTGGATAATGACTGACTGACTGCACAGAGTTCCAGAGTCCTGGGTTGAAATGTAAGCATAGCCAATGTATTTGTGGAGATGGTATGTTGTTCCCATATTTGCATGGGATATTCAATGAGAACATTCTAAAGATATGCATGTTAGGCTGATAGGAACCTCTAAAATTGTCCCTGAATAAGTGTGTGCATGTGCATTTTTGTGTGTGGGTGTGACCGTCTACCTTCATGGCCTGGCAACTCATCTAGGATTGGTACTTTACTTTGAATTTATTGAATTTGATATTGGATGGATAGCTAAATTGTAGACTGCAATATTTTCTAAACCTATTCATGGTGTATCTAACTCACAAAATATCACTTCATGATCCTACTGGGTAGGTAAGGTAGGTAAGTAGCCACTATTAATTTCAGTAGTGGAACAGTACATGTTACTTTGCAGTATCATGTGAAAAAGAATATAACTAATCTGCAATGTTTAAAATTTTTTTTTCTACAAAATTGATAATGTAAGAATTTTACAGTGCAAAGACTGGTAATGTTAAAATATGGCCCTCTCACTCTGAAGTGAAAGTCCATCACAACTCTTTCTGCAATTAGCTCATTCAACTCCTTGTATTACCTTATGTCATATGAAAGCTGTTTACATATTTCATTTATTTTATATAGGAAAAGTTTTTCCATTGTTCAGCATAATATAAATTAAAATTTTCTGATTTGCTTAATCCAATTCAGGGTTGCAGGGCTGAAGGCAATCTTGGCAGCATGAGGTATAAAGCAGGTACCATTCCAGAACAGGGTAAAAGTGTATTTCAGGGCACACTCAAACCCACACCCATACCCAAACTCATATTCACATGGCTTCAATTTGGAATCATCTTACTAAGTACTTCACTCACTGTTAGCAGATGCTTCTGTTCAATGTGGTCTATTACCAGGACATCATCAAGATACAAGGTCATATGTTCAAACTCCTGCAGCAATCTTTCCCTAATTCTTTGAAAAATTGGTGAGCCTGACAACTCTTCAGAGAGAAGACAAATTCACTGTAAGTAATCTTTTACGAGTGTTGATGGTGACATACGTTTTAGACTCTTGATCCAGACTTATCTGTTGATGGGTATGACTTAAGGCCAATTTACTAAACATAAGTTTTAGGATTTGAATATGTCTCCATTTTGAGCATCAAACTGACAGTGAATTTGTAATCCCCACAGATTCTTGCAGACCTATGTAGCTTTAAAACAATTAGTGTTTGATTCACCCAATCAGAGTAATTCACAGGCAAAATGATATTTTCTCTAACAAGCCTATTCAATTCAGCATCCAACCTTTGACTTGCTGCATAAGGTACTTGCGTTGCCTTAAAAAAATCTGGATGTTTATTCCACAAACTGTCCACATAAATCTTGGCTGGCGTATTTTGCCATGCTCCTAACTCCTCTTTTAAAACATCCTCAAATAGCTTTAACGCCTCCTGTTGTGGTTTTGTCTCTCTTGATCTCTTACAATGTGGTATAGGCTTCCCCAATTAACATGTATTTCTTTAATCCATCAGCAGCCCAATAAATTTTAACCTTTACCGGACGCAACTACAAGTGACAAATTGTTTGACAAGCTGTGAATATTGTAGAGTTACTTTTGTAACACCAAGTATATTAACTTTTCCTCCTTATTAGAAGAAGCGAACAGTTATTTATTGTTACCTTTTTCCCACTAGTCCAAAATTTGAAATATGTCATTATAATTATGTTGCATCCACTGCTTTAAGGTTTACATTGGTATAATTATTTTTTTTAATTTTAATGTACTAAGACGGTGCTGACACCAAAGTGACCACTGTCTCTCTCTCTCTCTCTCTGTCTCTCTCTGTCTCTCTCTCTAGGTTAAATGGCGCAACATTTTGAAAGACAGTCTCTGTTCAATTATGTATAGTTAAAATATCACATTTTTGTGACATTTTAAATGCTATTTCAAAAGTAAAATCAGTCTCTGCTAATAAAATAAAAAGACTAAAGTGCTCCTGCATCGATGGTGTTTTCTATATTCAAAATTCAACGCATCCTTTAAATTTTCTTGAAAAAAAAAACTGTAAAGTGGTGGCACAGACAGAGTCTCTTCATTTTTTAATATAGTTTTATGTAGTGATGCAATGATTAATTATATACATGTGTTTTATGTCTTTGAGGTTCTTCACTGTAGTTAAATAAAGTGAGGTACACCTTTAAGTTACTGTTACTAAAGAAAAAATACCATTAATCAACCATGTATTATACATTGTCTTGAGAAGAAAAAAAGTCAATCATTTTAGGTACTATGGTACTCAATAACCCAAGCAGTGAATCATTAGTATGAAGTAATATACTGTACTTCAACAGGGGAAGGAAAGTAACCTTTTGACCTCACAAAGCAAAATGAAGAATAAAAGAAGAACAAAATCTGCCTGATTCATATGCAGAACAAAACATCTTTATTAAAACATGACTGCAAAGGATAATTCAAAGACTTTAAAAACCTTGCTGGAGAAAATATTTCCACCTATACTAAACGTCTAACAGAAGTAACTACATATCCTGGGGAGAGAAAATCTGCACTGTAGTAGAGTAGGTAAATACACCATTTATTCTTAGTAAACAAAAGAAGATTATTTCCTCCTGTGCTAGGTATTACTGATTTTTATTGCTTACATCCAATAGTTTCCTATTGTGACCATATTCTCTACTCCCAACTAATATTAAGATTCCCTCCACTTGATCTTTCTTTTCTTCCATATGACTCTTCTTTAAAACAAATGCCATGAAGATAGATCATATCTGAATAAAAACACCTTTACTTAATTGTAGAACTGAAATGTGTCACCAATACTGAACAGGGTTTAATGTAATCAATTGATTATTTTGATATTACCTGTTCACATAACAGCCAACTTAATATTAGTAAATCTATACTAATAAAAGGCAAAGCCCTCACTGACTGACTGACTGACTGACTGACTGACTCACTCACTCACTCACTCACTCACTCACTCACTCACTCACTCACTCACTCACTCATCACTAATTCTCCAACTTCCCGTGTAGGTAGAAGGCTGAAATTTGGCAGGCTCATTCCTTATAGCTTACTTACAAAAGTTAGGCAGGTTTCATTTCAAAATTCTACGCGTAATGGTCATAACTGGAACCTGTTTTTTGTCCATATACTCTAATGGAGGAGGCGGAGTCACGTATCGCATCATCACGCCTCCTACGTAATCACGTGAACTGAAAACAAGGAAGAGATTTACAGCACGAGTCAAACGCGGGAAGGAAGGTAAATGACGTTAATTGTTGAGTGTCTTTTAATACTGTGTAAGCATACATATTAACACATGTGCAATTAAACGTGTGCATTTACGGGGTGATTTCTCAGGCTTAAAAGCTCGCCTTTTATTAAAAAAGTAAATACAAACTGTTTTCATTCTGAAGGGCACAAACCACGTTAGATTTCATGCTCAAGAGTAACCTCAGCACACAGCTTGGTCATATTACAACCGGAGGGGCGAACTGACAACGTGGTATACAAAGAGATCCTTAACAAATAATTATTGATTCATTTTCCCTCAGTTTAAAAAGGTTTACTTTTCTTCTTAATAAAAATTTTAAAGCAGTACTTCGCCGCTGCGAAGCGCGGGTATTTTGAAATATATCGAAATATATCGCGTCATCACGCCTCCCACGTAAGCACGTGAACTGACTCGCTGGCGTTTGCAATGCCATATTCGCGAGATACAAGTTTAATGAGAAGACATGAGGTATAAACGACAGTTTGGATCACTTTGTAACAGAGTTAAAATTGCTGTAGAGAGAAACTTTTAACTGCCAGGTCAATAAATAATCCCGTGGACATCGCAACATCACACAAGACAGCGGCTCACGTGAAGTGACTGAACGCAGCAGGAGTGATCACTTTGATGAATCAAACCTGTTCAAAAAACACATTACACAATTGATAAGGTACGAAAACAATATGAAACCAATTGTGGATTTGCGTACAACCACTGAAACTTTGTGACGGCATGAGACTTCAGGTCACGTGTCTGCAAAAGAACCTCATTGAGGCAACTATTTTTACTGGCGGTGGCTCAGGGGAGAGAGTTTTTATTCCTCGCATACCTGTTATACCCTCTGATCTCCCATTTCAATTCAAACGCCTCCAATTTCCACTAAGGCTCTGCTTCGCAATGACAATTAATAAGTCTCAGGGACAGACCCTACAAAAGGTTGGCATTGATTTGAGTCATGACTGCTTTTCACATGGCCAACTGTACGTTGCATGCTCAAGAGTAATCTCAGCACACAGCTTGGTCATATTACAACCAGAGGGGCGAACTGACAATGTGGTATACAAAGAGATCCTTAACAAATAATTATTGATACATTTTCCCTCGGTTTAAAAAGGTTTACTTTTCTTCTTAATAAAAATTTTAAAGCAGTACTTTGCCACTGCGAAGCGCGGGTATTTTGATATATATATATATATATATATATATATATATATATATATATATATATATATATATATATATATATATATATATACATATATATATATATATATATATATATATATATATATATGTATATATATATATATACATATATATATATGTAGATATGTGTATATATATATATATATATATATATATATATATATATATATATATATGTAGATATGTGTGTGTATATATATATATATATATGTATATATATATATATATATATATGTTGATATGTATATGTATATATATATATATATATATATATATATATATGTTGATATGTATATGTAGATAGATATATATATATATATATATATATATATATATATATATGTGTGTAGATATGTATATGTAGATATGTATATGTAGATATATATATATATATATATATATATGTAGATATGTATGTAGATATGTATATGTATAGATATGTGTATATTTATATATGTTGTGGCAGGTGGCCGGGTGCGGCCCTCAATCAGCTGCCTATAAAAGGGTCTGCCTCCCGACAATCAAGGCTGGAGTCGGGTGAGGAGGGGGACGAGGTCAGAGGAGGCGGCAAGGAGAGGCCCTGAGTGTGTGTGTGCAGTGAAGAGACGGCTTGGAGGAGAAGCCAGGACTTTGGGAGACTGTTGGGGTTTGTTGGTGGCGGTGCACTTAGTGACTTGTAAATAATAAGAGTGTAAATAAACGTGTGGTGATGGACTGCAACGTGTCTGCCTGTCTGTGTCCGGGCTGTACCTTTCTACAGTGGTGTAGTCGGCAAGATGCTGTACCTGGCACAAGGTGCGGACCTGCATATAGTAAATTGTCTGTGGAAGGCCCGGCACAGCAGGCGAACTCACCCACGTGCCGCAGGGGCGGCGTGCACCGAACCCCGCAGAGAAATGTGGAGTCGTGGACCATGAGCGGTCTGCTTTCAGACTTTGTGTTTCAGGGGCAGCTCAAGAACGCGGCAGCAGCAGGTGGAGTTGCCGTCGAGGACGGGCTGCAGCTTCGACAGCCGCAGCAGCCGCGGAGCTGCCCGGAGAATCGCTCTCCTGGGAGAGAGGAGAGCGAGATGGCCGACCGGAAGTCCCTCCTCCTAACAGGCACGGGATTGAACAACGTGTCCTGCTCTCTCGCCAGTGATTGGTCAGAGGCGAGGGCTGGGAATGTCCGTCCCGTGCAGCGAAGCAACCCGAGTGGGCAGCAAGGAAGTGCCCATAGAGAGCAGTCGGTGAGTGGAACTACTCCTAAGGTAAGCCCACCGCCGGCTGCTTCTCTCTCCTTGGCGGCGATTTTACAGGAGCTGCAAACACAGCTGCGCCTTGTGCTGTCACCGCCAGCCGAGCGATGTGCCCTCCGGGCGGAGACGCTGGACTCAGGAGGGATGGCAGTGGCGTCGGATCGAGAGCCGCAGGCAAGAGGGGATCGGCGCACTGCAGGAGCTCCTGGACGGAGAGGCACAGCGGGGAAGGTAAGGGAGACCGACCCCGTTAAGCTCCGGACGCCAGCGAAGCTGGGTTTGCCCTCTTACAATGGGCAGATCCGAACCGCTGTGGCGTCACAAAGTAAACAGAGGAAGCAGCTTGGGGAAGCCAGTTCCTCCGATAAGTGAGGACATGCTGATGGGTGCGCGTGTCCCGCAAAGGGCCGTCCTCTGCGGAGGCAGAGGAGAATCCCGCAGCTGGAGAGGTGGAAACAGAGCGTGATCCCACTGGTGATTCCGTGGCGGGGAGCACGGACTGCTCGGGCTGGGAAGCCGAGAAAGGGAGCATCGGGGCGCCGATCGGGGCTGAGAGCGTTGGCCCAGCTGAGGACGAGCCGAGGGGCTGCATCAGGGCAACGCCTCCGCCCTTGTTTTTCTTTTGTGTTTACAGGATCGGGCCCTAGGCTACAGTGTGTCGGCTTGCCGCCGAGGGGTTCCCGTCCTCCCGGAATGGTTCGCTGGTCCCAGGAGGTCTCAGCTAGCGGGGGAGTCATGTGGCAGGTGACCGGGTGCAGCCCTCAATCAGCTGCCTATAAAAGGGTCCGCCTCCCGACAATCAAGGCTGGAGTCAGGAGAGGAGGTGGACGAGGTCAGAGGAGGCGGCAAGGAGAGGCCCTGAGTGTGTGTGTGCAGTGAAGAGACGGCTTGGAGGAGAAGCCAGGACTTTGGGAGACTGTTGGGGTTTGTTGGTGGCGGTGCACTTAGTGACTTGTAAATAATAAGAGTGTAAATAAACGTGTGGTGATGGACTGCAACGTGTCTGCCTGTCTGTGTCCGGGCTGTACCTTTCTACAATGTATATGTAGATATGTGTATATATATATATATATATATATATATAAATATCCATCCATCCATCCATTTTCCAACCCGCTGAATCCGAACACAGGGTCACGGGGGTCTGCTGGAGCCAATCCCAGCCAACACAGGGCACAAGGCAGGGAACCAATCCTGGGCAGGGTGCCAACCCACCGCAGATATATAAATATATATATATATGTATATGTAGATATGTGTAAATCTGTGACCCAAGCATTACAATATAAAAATAACCATATAAACATTTTCTTATTTCGCGGGTGGCTCTGGAACGCAACCCCCGCGATGGAGGAGGGATTACTGTATATATATATATATGTATGTGTATGTATGTGTATATGTATATATGTATATGTATATATATGTTTATGTGTGTGTATATTATACATATATAAGACAGCAACACTCATAACAATAATAACACAATTACATTGACAATCATGTTACGTTATTTTTAACATGTTTCCTTTTCTTTTTCATAACCTCTTTAACACACTACTTCTCCGCTGCGAAGCGCGGGTATTTTGCTAGTAACAAATAATCAGGATGAGGGTATGATGCTGAAAGTTCCCACACCAGTAATTTAAACATGTCTGGAAGTAGTTTTGCATGCAACTCTAATAATTCCACCATGTACTTTCAAATATGATACTCCACATGCACTACTGCATGATTACATAATAATCTAATCTAATGTTGTAGCCTTAGCTAGACATTAATATACTGACACAAGTTTCAATGGTTGATGCAAAGTACAGGTTTTCCTACTTTTGATGGATCACATACAGTATACTGGCTTCTGCGGAGTGCAATGAGAAGTATGTTGGGAACATGTAGCATTATATTCTTTATTATTCATAGTGAAAGAAAATACCTCCATCCATCTATCCATTATAATCCACTTATCTAAATCAGGGTCACACTGAGCTTTTTTTTCTACACTGAGCAGAAGGTGAGAAATAACACTGGAAATACCCATATCAGGAAGATATGCAGTCACCAACTAACCTGACATACACATCTTAGGCATGAGAAAGGATATTCACAGTGCCTTTAACAAGAGGTATTTAAAAGTTTAAAAGAAACTCATTCAATTAGGCACCAGCATCCCTAGATTGCTAAAATATTTTGCATGTATAGAAATACAAGAAAGGCAGAAATCTGTTCCTAAAATTCAACTGCAGTATGCAATCACATTTAATTATGGTTATGATACTATACTGATATACAAGCTAGAAAGAAATATCACAACTATATATATGTTTATATGAATTCCTTAAAAACCTGAGGCCAAAGACAAACTATTAGCTTAATTGGTGTCTCAAAATTATTCCAGTATGGCTACAGCAGGTTTAAAAATGGATGCATCCAAACATTTTAAGCGGTACTCAGATTTACATATTGTTTTCCATTCAATTTATTCCATTTTAAAGTCACAGAAGGACAAAGCCAATTCCTTGCATTGGAAGCATGGGAGCAACCAACCTTGCCCAGTCCATTCATAAATACTCAGAAAACCCTTATAAACAAGAAACCCATTGGAGATTCAAATCCAGGTCACTGGACTCATGAGGCATTGTCCATTAACCAAATTTAGCACTTTGAGATTTTACCAACAGATTGCAGCATAAGAAATTCAAGGTCAATAACAAGTTGACTTAAGAAAAATTAAGACATGTTATCATTCCAGAGAACTACATTAAATGTTCACAATTTAATGTAAATTTTAAGTTATAAAACTATAGTTCTGCCATTGTGGTCAATCTACTACTTTCAAGACATGCTTCTGGTGATGCAATATTTATTAAATAATGCCATGCTTATTATTGGTGCTTCAATTCAGTTAGATATTTTCATTTTATGTTTCATCGAAAGAAAAAGAATACAGAAGATCATGAGATCAAGACAATATATTGTTTGTCTGCCAAACTATAAGAGGAAATGCCATTTTTAGTTTAATTTTTGCAAAAGATGAGGTTAACTTCAAGTAAAAAAATATGTAATGGCTGAAGGACATGTACTGCATCTTAGCTTTATGTGAGATGCCATGATATCTCTCTCTTTATATAAAATCCAACGTCTGTCTGTCTGTCTGTCCACTTTTCACAAGAGAACTACTTAACAGATTTAGATTGGGTTTTTTTTTTATTATAATTTACTTGAACACTTCTGGTTGATTTTGCCACCTCTCTCATCGCGCTAAGAATCATAGTTCACTTGCAGGAGCTATATATTCGCGCTAATCCGAGACAGAGGGGAGGGGGAAGCGTGATGTCAGGAGTGCGAAGTTGGTCTACCTCTGCGTTTGAGTTTGCAGTGCCTTGCCTCCGATTAGCTAGCGATAACTTTTTGTTTATTGATTTTTAAAGTTTGTCACTAATTTGCGGGCGCAGCCACTGGGGACAGCTAGTTATTTATAAAAGACCACAAAATTCAAAGGTATCTAGGCATATTGAAAACACAGAGAAATCAAGCATTTGCAAAAGCTTCTTTTATTTTTGTTATAGATATCTCCTGTATATCAATACTTTATAATAAAAATGTACAAAAATTAGTGATAAATAATTTTAAACCTCACTGCAATTATTATACTGACAAAATGACACAATGGATAGTATTGCTGCATAACAGCTTCAGATTCCTGGGTTCAAATCCCAGCCCAGTAGTACATGACATTTTCCTTTTAGTCTGCCACTTTTTTTTCTTAAACATCAAAAAAGTGTGTTAGGTCAATTGGTTGGATGAGGACAGGTGTACGTATGGGCACATTCTGAAAAGCACTGCTATATCATTCACAACTGGTTCCTGCTATGCAGCTGATGCTGCAGATATAGGCAGTGGACCACTTCGAGCCACACAGTGGTGTCTTAGCAATTAGTATGCCAATGACTAAATATCTATTTATAAAGTCCTACTGTGCTCCTCATTTGAGAATCCCTTCTGCTATACATAAGAGAATTCCTATGTATAGCAGAAAATTAGAACTCTGAACTTTGAATGTATTTTACACTTTTATTTTAAAGATGCGTTTATAAAAAAAAGCAATTTCATAAAATGGATGAATGCATTTGAAAATGTGAATAGCACAATGTACTTACAAGTGGAAGTCTGCTTAGGATGAAAAAAATGATTTGAAGTGAACTGAAATTTGTTTCCTTTTTACTTCCACAAGAATATTTCTGTAAGGACTCATGAAAACAAAGGAAAGATGCACACTTGACAATTTCTCTTACTGTAAGATATACTATTCCTAGAAGTGTTTATCTCTTATGTTTTTATTTTGCTTTGTTATAATGGGAAAACATAACTGTTTTAGACTTGTAATGTACAGTGCTTAATACGTTTTCCATTTTGTTTTCTAACACTTTCAGTGATCAGTACAAGGAAAAATATACGGAGAAATCTTATGCTAACAGTACACTAGTTCTGTAAGTTGTAATGAAAATTGGTCTTTGCTAAGTAATACTGTATGTTTATATACAGTACAACATATTTGGCTTCAAGCCGATATGGACCATAGGCTAAGACAAATTGCTCATTTAAAATATGGCTCATTTCTAGATGTCTCAGTTGGTTATCTATCATTCTCACTTCGGATTTCAAGATTTTTTTCAAGGTAGGTTTGTGGCCTCATGGCAGCAAAGTATTCTGTGACAGAATATTTTCTTTCAAGAGAGCTAAAGGTCCATCAATCAGACAAGGACAGAAGAAATGATGTTGACGTTTACATTGTAAAGTCAAAAGAATCAATACACTCTTCTTTATTAACTTTGTCAGAAATACAGTAGCAATTATATATGAAAGCCTACCTTGGTTGCTGCTCTGATTCTTTTTTTTTTAAACTTCCACAAGGGTTATTGATTTTTTTGTCTAAACTCAGTAAAATATTTCAAAGCATAGAGAGTAGCTACAGTTTTACATTAAACAGTACTTAACTTAATAGTAAACTGATTACTGTATCATCAGATTAAAAACAATTTATGCAGATACTGTATTTGCTACTAAATAAAATATTTTAACTTAAACATGATTATAACCAGAAGCTCTAAACTACTTGGCAATTTCCTAGATGGTAGTTATGCCAATTAATAACCAGGTTAAAAAATTCTAAGCATGAGTGTCACAGTATGAACAGTGTTTCAAATTTGATTCCTTATCTCTCAGAAATTATTTGCTTTTGATTACATGCAGTTACAGTTTTGTTTACATATCAAGGTGCTGGATAGATATTATTAACCTGGAAAGATCTGTCTGGTTGTATAAGAGATGTTCTTTCAGTCTCAGCTTTTTAATCCAGGCTAAAGTCTCCTTGCTTTAGTCAAGCATACTCTAATGAGAGTTGCTGATTAACTGTAGATATTGCATCTCTGTTAGTTAGTCATTTGTATAAAACACATAATATATGTACAGTGCATCCGGAAAGTATTCACAGCGCATCACTTTCTCCACATTTTGTTATGTTACAGCCTTATTCCAAAATGGATTAAATTCATTTTTTTCCTCAGAATTCTACACACAACACCCCATAATGACAATGTGAAAAAAGTTTACTTGAGGTTTTTGCAAATTTATTAAAAATAAAAAAACTGAGAAAGCACATGTTTATAAGTATTCACAGCCTTTGCTCAATACTTTGTCGATGCACCTTTAGCAGCAATTACAGCCTCAAGCCTTTTTGAATATGATGCCACAAGCTTGGCACACCTATCCTTGGCCAGTTTCTCCCATTCCTCTGTGCAGCACCTCTCAAGCTCCATCAGGTTGGATGGGAAGCGTCTGTGCACAGCCATTTTAAGATCTCTCCAGAGATGTTCAATAGGATTCAAGTCTGGGCTCTGGCTGGGCCAATCAAGGACATTCACAGAGTTGTCCTGAAGCCACTCCTTTGATATCTTGGCTGTGTGCTTAGGGTCGTTGTCCTGCTGAAAGATAAACCGTCACCCCAGGTCAAGAGCACTCTGAAGCAGGTTTTCATCCAGGATGTCTCTGTACATTGCTGCAGTCATCTTTCTCTGTATCCTGACTAGTCTCCCAGTCCCTGCCACTGAAAAACATCCCCACAGCATGATGCTGCCACCACCATGCTTCACTGTAGGGATGGTATTGGTCTGGTGATGAGCGGTGCCTGGTTTCCTCCAAACGTGACGCCTGGCATTCACACCAAAGAGTTCAATCTTTGTCTCATCAGACCAGAGAATTTTCTTTCTCATGGTCTGAGAGTCCTTCAGGTGCCTTTTGGCAAACTCCAGGCAGGCTGCCATGTGCCTTTTACTAAGGAGTGGTTTCCATTTGGCCACTCTACCATACAGGCCTGATTGGTGGATTGCTGCAGAGATGGTTATCCTTCTGGATGGTTTTCCTCTCTCCACAGAGGACCTCTGGAGCTCTGACAGAGTGACCATCGGGTTCTTGGTCACCTCCCTGACTAAGGCCCTTCTCCCCCGATCGCTCAGTTTAGATGGCCGGCCAGCTCTAGGAAGAGTCCTGGTGGTTTCGAACTTCTTCCACTTACGGATGATGGAGGCCACTGGGCTCATTGGGACCTTCAAAGCAGCAGAAATTTTTCTGTAACCTTCCCCAGATTTGTGCCTCGAGACAATCCTGTCTCAGAGGTCTACAGACAATTCCTTTGACTTCATACTTGGTTTGTGCTCTGACATGAACTGTCAACTGTGGGACCTTATATAGACAGGTGTGTGCCTTTCCAAATCATGTCCAATCAACTGAATTTACCACAGGTGGACTCCAATTAAGCTGCAGAAACATCTCAAGGATGATCAGGGGAAACAGGATGCACCTGAGCTCAATTTTGAGCTTCATGGCAAAGGCTGTGAATACTTATGTACATGTGCTTTCTCAATTTTTTTATTTTTAATAAATCTGCAAAAACCTCAGGTAAATTTTTTTCACGTTGTCATTATGGGGTGTTGTGTGTAGAATTCGGAGGAAAAACATGAATTTAATCCATTTTGGAATAAGGCTGTAACATAACAAAATGTGGAAAAAGTGATGCGCTGTGAATACTTTCTGGATGCACTGTAAGTATAACAATAATTATGAACCAATACCAGAGGAGGAAGGAGCCCTTGGGTTTTAACCACTTTTTGGTCCTCACCTAGATGTACTGAGAGAACCATGAAAAACTAGTATGTAATGTCAAAACAACTAAATATGAAAAGGTACTACACAGAAACAGTAAGCAGCACAAGAGTATGCAGTAGGTGTTTGGATAGCGGCACACACTAATACCACAGAAACGACACCTGAGATTATGAGTGACAAAGAAAGAGAGAGACAGAGGAGGCGATGCCAAAGTTTACAATTATACTTGATAGGATTCATTGTACAGTACGACATGTTAGATGTTAAAAACAAAGACAGTCTAATCAATTTCACCTGTTTTATTATAAGAGTGAGAGATAAAGAGAAGGAAGGAGAGAGGGAGGGGAAAATATTTAATAAAAAAAATTACTATACCACTTAGTTTTTTTCACAATATAGAAAATTTTAGCTGTTAAAACTAAGAAAAAAATTGAAAACAAAAATAAAAATAGATTTAAAAAATGTAAGAAAATAAAAACCATTAAGTTTACTTTTTTCACTAGTTTGTGGACTCGAGTCACTTGTCATGCTACCAGTAAATTTTATGTGATGTAGAGTAGAGATACAGCCAACAGAGTACTTGCGCAAGGTACAGTTTTCATTGCTTCATTGTGAAACAACCTTTCCAAACTATCTCATTTGCAAGGAACAACATTCTGCTTAGGTATGTAAAATGTAGAGAACACGTTTATTTTCAAAAAGGATTTCTCAACATTTTTTTTGTGAACAAAATATAAATACCTTACAAAAAAAAACTGAAATGGTTTTGCTCAAACCCATATTCAGGACATTCCCTAGGCTTTTCAAACAAAGGTTTTCTTGATCAGGACATATCAGCATTAGGCCTTTGAATTATTATGAAAAATAAGTGTAAACAAGGCCAGAAGTTCATCATAACTATTATCAGACCACATGAGCATCCTATGTGTGCTGCTGGGTCATTTGCTGTGCACATCTGTTGAACCCAGTCACAATTACAGTATAACATGCTGTCATTTATTAACAGACTAGAATTTTCTAAAAGATCATCTGTAAATCTACCTTGTATATTGGAGATCAGTGAACAACAATTTTGTAAGTTGTCCAAAGCTCTTCCAACACAGGCACATTTGAAAGTGAAGAGCTTACCATTTACGCAAGGTTGTCACCTTTGTATGCTTCACTGTCACCAGAACTAGAATCTATAATACTGCCAATGGAAAAGAAGTGCCACTATGATAATTTTTTTCACATGCCGTTTGTTCCAACGGCCCATATTCAGCTCTCCTGCTGCCAGAAAAATGCTGCCCAACTGCTGTCCTTGTCATTACTTACAGTTCACAGAGAGATAACGGTGGCATGCAACAAGCTGTGGACGAGGTATCTCAAGGATAATGTTGATATTTATTGTTAAGATCAGCTTGGAACTGCTTTATTTTGCTGTGTATTTGGACTAATGTGTATCTTAATATATATGCCTTATACAATAAGTATTTTCTGAAGTTTGTAATCGTTTATTATACATTTTACTGAATTCTGAGTTTGTAAAGAATACTATATAAAAATAATAGAACTGAATTGAATAATCACACAGGAATGATCTATGACAATTATGGCACTATATTCTACTGAGTCAGTCAACACACAAAAAGAGAAATGCCATATGTTAACGCTTATACAGTAAGACAGAATATCCCAGAATTACATTTTCAGGCTGACACTGAAGTCACTTTAGTTGTAACTATGATTTTTACTAAATTGTAATTACTGAGGTATAAGGACACACTGGTTTTACTTTTGTGTATAATTACACCCAGCTTACTCTCTATTTCCATATTCTTGTAAAAAAAACATCTGGACTATTTTACTTACTTTACTTTGCAATAATAAAGTTTACTTTTCTACTTTTGGTAATTAAGTCACTTTTGTTACAAGTAAACATTGCACATAGCTGAGCTTTTTATAATTTTATTCATGTACACTTCCCCAGAATTGCAGTAGTTTAAAACTATTCATGATAGTTTCTTCTAGCTATTCAACAATAGGACTCCAAACATCAGAATAGAGGTTATCAAGCAAGCCATTATCCTGACTGTAATACCATCCATATTACTAACTGAGAATGCTAAACTGGATGGACGCAGGGACATCCGGCCATGGGCCGTAGCCGCAAAAAGACGTACTGCGCAGGCGCAACAAGAAATGAGGCGCCGCGAGATGGACGCAGGGACATCCGGCCATGGGCCGTAGCCGCAAAAAGACGTACTGCGCAGGCGCAACAAGAAATGAGGCGCCGCGAAAGGCGGACAACACCACAGAAAAAAGGAGTGAGCACGCACCAAGAAATGAGGCGCCGCGAGAGGCGGACAAGACCACAGAAAAAAGCAGTGAGCACAGAAAAAAGGAGTCAAACGCAGGCGACGCACACAGCGCCGCACGAGCAAAACACCCCCCCCCCCCCCCCCCAACACACACACACACACACACACAAGCAACGGACGGGACACACACAAAGAGGACGATTCAACAAGCCCCTGGCACACAAAAAACAAGAGCCCGCAAACACCCCCACACACACACACACAAGCAACGGACTGGACACACACAAAGAAGAGGATTTAATCCCATTGCACACGAAACGGGACGCACACAAAGAGGAGGATTCAACAAGCCACAAGCACACAAAAAAAAAGAAGCCGCGAGCACCACACAAAGCCCATTGGCCACGAAACGGGACAGACTACGGACATAGCAAACAAAACGTACACAAAAACGACGATTCAGACCCACGACCACAGTAACATAAATAACAAATGACACACAAAGCCCCATTTCTAAATGAACCGTCCGTATTAAACATACGTCATCTCAACACGTTCACAATATGCAGCATAGGTAGATCTCATTACAATCAGGCAATATTAACCGTTCAACCGCAGAAAAAGCTCCATATTAACAGTGAGTGCGATCCTCCTTATTACTTATCCATATTTCTCACGCTCAAGAACAAACAAGTCATGAATTCACGATCACAGGTACAAAACGATACCGCTCGAATAACGGGACCAAACACAATTCACACTATGCAGCATAGGTGGATCTCATTAAAATAAGGCACTATTAACCGTTCAACCGCAGAAAAGGCTCCATATTAACAGTGAGTGCAATACTCCTTATTACTTATCCATAATTCTAGAAGAAAAAATGTCTCGGCTCCAAAAACGCAAAGCTCAACTAAAGCTTCTAACTGACGATGTACCTAAAAGTAAAAACTTTATGAACTGCATTAGATCCTACAATAGTTCATTTGCTTTTGCATCTACCGGAGTAAATATCAGGCCACCAAAAGGCAATGGCCCATACTGCTTTCGCATATGTGCACAAATACTGCATCGCATTGGAACAGTGCACCCTGAAACAAATCAACAACGCAAATATGCACAAATCTACATCCTAGATCCACATGACGCAATCTATCAATCAAAGTGCTGCATCGCAACAGGCACGGATTCAAAACGAAACACCTCCCATCTCAGACATACGTTAACGGCAAGAAAGGCTACAACGGGCTTCTCACACAGCACAGGCAAATCGAATACAGCTCCAAAACAACACGTCCCAAATACTACACATGCAACGACATAGCAAACGAAACGTACACAAAAACGACGATTCAGACCCACGAGCACAGTAACATAAATAACAAATGACACACAAAGCCCCATTTCTAAATGAACCGTCCGTATTAAACATACGTCATCTCAACACGTTCACAATATGCAGCATAGGTAGATCTCATTACAATGAGGCACTATTAACCGTTCAACCGCAGAAAAAGCTCCATATTAACAGTGAGTGCAATACTCCTTATTACTTATCCATAATTCTAGAAGAAAAAATGTCTCGGCTCCAAAAACGCAAAGCTCAACTAAAGCTTCTAACTAACGATGTACCTAAAAGTAAAAACTTTATGAACTGCATTAGATCCTACAATAGTTCATTTGCTTTTGCATCTACCGGAGTAAATATCAGGCCACCAAAAGGCAATGGCCCATACTGCTTTCGCATATGTGCACAAATACTGCATCGCATTGGAACAGTGCACCCTGAAACAAATCAACAACGCAAATATGCACAAATCTACATCCTAGATCCACATGACGCAATCTATCAATCAAAGTGCTGCATCGCAACAGGCACGGATTCAAAACGAAACACCTCCCGTCTCAGACATACGTTAACGGCAAGGAAGGCTACAACGGGCTTCTCACACAGCACAAGCAAATCGAATACAGCTCCAAAACAACACGTCCCAAATACTACACATGCAACAACGCGCCTCTCAAACGGCCCAAGCAAAACATACACCAGGAAAATTCATTAGGATTAATGAATGTCATTTGCAATCATTGTCATTCAGTTCACTTCCCTCAAGAAACAACTGGCAATACAAGTAATACATTTACACGTTGTTGTCAAAAGGTTCAAATTAGACTGCCTCCTTTACATTCATATCCTGAATATCTACAGAAGCTTCTAACTAACGATGTACCTGAAAGTGAAATCTTTATCAACTGCATTAGATCCTACAAATCGGTATCCACTATGAACATTAACGGTGGCACTGCACGTGACATCCGTCTTGCAAAAATGTTAATTATTGATGAATGTACAATGGCATCCAGTCACTTACTCAACACCATTCATAAACTTCTACAAACGTTTATGAATAATAATATTCGCTTTGGAGTAAAGGTACTTTTATTAGGAGGAGAATTTAGACAGTGCTTAGCTATTCTTCCACATGCCATGCGCTCAGCTATTGTTCAGTGCACCTTAAAATACGCAGACAATTGGCATTGCTTTCAAAAGATACAGTTAGTAAAAAAGATACGATGTCCAGAACCAGATCATAACAATTGCTTATTACAAATGGGAGATGGTACACTCACCAATACAGATGGACTTCACCCACATATTATTACAATTCCTCAAGCCTTTATCTGCGACGACTTAGTTACAGACAGATTTGGAACAGCAATCTCATTAGACCAAATGCCCCTTTTAACAAAACGCACTATATTATGTCCAAAAAATATTAATGTGGAAAACAAATACCCAAGTCATTCCATTACTTCCTGGAGAGACACAACTCTTTCTAAGCTCTGACAAACTTGACTCTGATCACAACAATAACCATCTTCATTGACATTACAAGTTCTGACCTGGAATTACCTTTTACACTTAAACGGTGTGTACAAAGAAATTTTCCAATAAACCTTTACACTGTGCCACACACTTTATTGTTTGCTTTCTATTTGCATCATCTACACCTTCACACTATTCTATATCTCATTCATACATCACGCTCTTTGTCATTCCCAACACCAGGGGTTGGCGAGCGAAGCGAGCAGGGGGCGGAGCCCCCTAGTATCAAATAGAGCAACAGACAAGTTTACAATGTGCATGTCTCTGTGCTAGAATCTGCTTTAGTGCTAGAATTTTACTATATTGTAAAGATTCACATTTGGAAAAATGCAGAGTTGGTCAAAGGCTTGTAAGAGCTGTAGAGTGAAATTTAATAGTCATAATGAGTTACAATACATTTATTATAATTGCTTTCAACTATATCAGCATAATCCCTTGGAGACCAATTTCAGAATGCTTTCCCTTTTATTATTAAATTTATTATTTCAATGATCCATTGAAACTAGATATAAAAGTTATATCATAGAACAGTATACTCAGAAGTTATTGATTAGAATCCTGAAAGTTGTTTTTTAGTCCTAAGGAGGAAGAAAATAAAGAAAAGGTTTCTTAAGAGTCAAAAAAGTCTTAGGCTTGGGAAAGGTATATAGTCTAACTAGGGTGTAGATGGGGTGTTGAATGTGAGTGTGGAAATGTGTCTCTAAATTTTAAATGCTGTTATTTTGCTTTTACACTAGCCATCCTTACAGTTACACTGACATAATAGCTTTGATCCATAATAATTGCCAAGGAAATCAGTCTGAAATTTTATAATAGCACAAGACCAATATGAACAAGATTTAGATAGATAGATAGATAGATAGATAGATAGATAGATAGATAGATAGATAGATAGATAGATAGATAGATAGATAGATAGATAGATAGATAGATAGATAGATAGATAGATAGATAGATAGATAGAAAGAAATGCAGAAGATTGACAGACTGGCTCTATATTGAAGAACACAGCCAAACATTGTGAAAAAAGGAACTGGAAAAGTCATTAGCAATGCAATAAAAATCAAAGAGTGAGACTACTAAGTATCCCATGCCAGTTATCCAGTTCCTACCCGTTATATTGAAAGAAATTGTAACAAACACACTGAAAGCATAAGCCTTTCAATGTCATACAGCCAACTTACTAAGAGCTGACTGAAGTTTACGGAGACAATAGTCATGGGCTACTGTAAATGAACCAAGCATGTTATTTTCATCATTTACATCTTCATTAAATATTGATTTGTTTCAGCATACCACTGCAACACAAGCATTTAACAGATCCTTAACTAATAAGCTATGACTGAGACTGTAATGAAGCACCAACACTAGATTAAAATAATCATTTGCTCCACTGATATTTCATTCAAGCTAATCAGTTGTTCCAGCATTTCAGAGAAATGATTCAAAGACATAAACTTGATTAATCAACTACATAAACGCTAAAAAAACAACTTACCTAGTAGTCTTATTCTGTTAAGAGTAGAAGGGGATTTTATGTTTTTTGTAATGAGGGGCATTTTTTGCATAATTTGACCAAGAACCAATCATGTTGGCCAAAGGCTTTTTTGACAATAATACATTTAAGGTTCTGGGAATTGGTCTTGCAGTTAATGTTGCTGAAATAATTAAGGCTTTTAAAGAATTGTCAAAATATCCTTATTCAGTTGATATGACAACTTTATAGGTAGGATATGTTGACAGTTAATTGATTTTACACTAACATCAGACACCAGAATGAGGCCAAAAGCCAGGTTCCAGGGGATAACAAGCATAAACACTAAAAGAGATGATACTTCTCCATTGATTACATCAGATAGAAATGCCAGATATTTGTATACTTACCACATAAAAGATATGCAAAAAAATTCCGTGGTGTGCTATTTTTTCATTTTGTTTTGTTTTATATTCTTCTTTAAGCTTGTATTTTTCTGAACCCTATTATATGCTTCACATGAACCATATTTTGTCCTGCCTCTTGGCCATTTAAATATTATCGATACGCAATACCTCATTCTCAATCTACAGTACATGTCAAGTGCCTAGACTTTATTTTTATTGAGGACAGTAATTATTCTATTTAATTTAACAAAATACCCCTCCTTTAACCGCTACCTTATCGTGGCAGGGGGGTTTGCGTGTCCCAATGATTCTAGGAGCTCTGTTGTCCGGGGCTTTATGCCTCTGGTAGGGCCACCCAAGGCAAACTGGTCCTAGGTGAGGGATGAGACAAAGAGCGGTTAAACAAACAAACCTCCTATGATGAAAAACAATTTTGGACGGCGTTTTCCCTTGCCCGGACGCGGGTCACCGGGGCCCCACTCTGGAGCCAGGCCTGGAGGTGGGGCTCGATGGCGAGCGCCTGGTGGCCGGGCCTGCACCCATGGAGCTCGGCCGGGCACAGCCCGAAGAGGCAACGTGGGTCCCCCTTCCCATGGGCTCACCACCTATGGGAGGGGCCAAGGCGGTCGGGTGCAGTGTGAGTTGGGTGGTGGCCGAAGGCGGGGACCTTGGTGGTCCGACCCTCGGCTACAGAAGCTGGCTCTTGGGACGTGGAATGTCACCTCTCTGAAGGTGAAGGAGCCTGAGCTAGTGCGCGAAGTTGAGAGGTTCCGGCTAGATATAGTCGGACTCACCTCGACGCACAGCTTGGACTCTGGAACCAATCTCCTTGAGAGGGGCTGGACTCTCTACCACTCTGGAGTTGCCCCCAGTGAGAGGCGCCGAGCGGGTGTGGGTATACTTATTGCCCCCCCGACTTGGAGCCTGTCCATTGGGGTTTACCCCGGTGGACGAGAGGGTAGCCTCCCTTCGCCTTCAGGTGGGGGGACGGGTCCTAACTGTTGTTTGTGCGTATGCACCGAACAGCAGTTCGGAGTATCCACCCTTTTTGGAGTCCCTGGAGGGGGTGCTAGAGGGCATACCTTCTGGGGACTCCCTCGTTCTGCTGGGAGACTTCAATGCTCACGTGGGCAATGGACAGTGAGACCTGGAAGGGCGTGATTGGGAGGAATGGCCCCCCCGATCTGAACCCGAGCGGTGTTTTGTTATTGGACTTCTGTGCTCGTCACGGATTGTCCATAACGAACACCATGTTCAAGCATAGGGGTGTTCATATGTGCACTTGGCACCAGGACACTCTAGGCCTCTGTTCGATGATAGACTTTGTGGTCGTGTCGTCGGACTTGCGGCCACATGTCTTGGAGTCTCGGGTGAAGAGAGGGGCGGAGCTGTCAACTGATCACCACCTGTTGGTGAGTTGGCTTCGATGGTGGGGGAGGATGCCGGTCAGGCGTGGTAGGCCCAAACGTGTTGTGAGGGTCTGCTGGGAACGTCTGGCAGAGCCCCCCTGTCAGAAGTAGCTTCAACTCCCACCTCCGGCAGAACTTCGACCACATCCCGAGGGAGGTGGGGTACATTGAGTCCGAATGGGCCATGTTCCGTGCCTCTATTGTTGAGGCCGCTGACCGGAGCTGTGGCCGTAAGGTGGTCGGTGCCTGTCGTGGCGGCAATCCCCGAACCCGTTGGTGGACACCGACGGTGAAGGATGCCGTCAAGCTGAAGAAGGAGTCCTATAGGACCCTTTTGTCCTGTGGGACCCTGGAGGCAGCTGATAGGTACCGGCAGGCCAAGCGGAATGCGGCTTTGGTGGTTGCTGAGGCAAAAAACTCGGGCGTGGGAGGAGTTTGGGGAGGCCATGGAGAACGACTTTCGGACGGCTTCGAGGAGATTCTGGTCCACCATCCGGCGTCTCAGGAAGGGGAAGCAGTGCAGTGTCAACACTGTATATGGTGGGGATGGTGCGCTGCTGACCTCGACTCGGGACGTTGTGGGTCGGTGGGGGGGAGTACTTCGAAGACCTCCTCAATCCCATTAACATGCCTTCCAATGAGGAAGCAGAGCTTGGGCACTCAGAGGTGGGCTCCCCCATCTCTGGGACTGAGGTCACTGAGGTGGTCAAAAAACTCCTTGGTGGCAGGGCCCTGGGGGTGGATGAGATACGCCCGGAGTTCCTCAAGGCTCTGGATGTTGTAGGACTGTCTTGGTTGACACACCTCTGCAACATCGCATGGACATCAGGGACAGTGCCTCTGGATTGGCAGACCGGGGTGGTGGTCCCCCTCTTTAAGAAGGGGGACCGGAGGGTGTGTTCCAACTACAGAGGGATCACACTCCTCAGCCTCCCTGGAAAAGTCTATTCAGGGGTCCTGGAGAGGAGGGTCCATCGGATAGTCGAGCCTCGGATTCAGGAGGAACAGTGTGGTTTTCGTCCTGGTCGCGGAACAGTGGACCAGCTCTATACCCTTAGCAGGGTCCTGGAGGGTGCATGGGAGTTTGCCCAACCAGTCTACATGTGTTTTGTGGACTTGGAAAAGGCATTCGACCGTGTCCCTCGGGGAATCCTGTGGGGGGTACTCCGAGAGTATGGGGTACCGGCCCCCCTGATAAGGACTGTTCGGTCCCTGTACGATCGGTGCCAGAGCTTGGTCCGCATTGCCGGCAGTAAGTCGAACCCGTTTCCAGTGAGAGTTGGACTCCGCAAGGGCTGCCCTTTGTCACCGATTCTGTTCATAACTTTTATGGACAGAATTTCTAGGCGCAGCCAGGGCGTTGAGGGGGGTCCGGTTTGGTGGGCTCAGGATTGGGTCACTGCTTTTTGCAGATGATGTTGTCCTGTTTGCTTCATCAGGCCGTGATCTTCAGCTCTCTCTGGATCGGTTCGCAGCCGAGTGTGAAGCGGCTGGGATGAGAATCAGCACCTCCAAATCCGAGACCATGGTCCTCAGCCGGAAAAGGGTGGAGTGCCCTCTCAGGGTTGGTAGCGAGATCCTGCCCCAAGTGGAGTAGTTCAAGTATCTCGGGGTCTTGTTCACGAGTGAGGGAAGAATGGAGCGTGAGATCGACAGGCGGATCGGTGCGGCGTCCACAGTAATGCGGGCGCTGCATCGGTCTGTCGTGGTGAAAAAGGAGCTGAGCCGCAAGGCGAAGCTCTCAATTTACCAGTCGATCTATGTTCCTACCCTCACCTATGGTCATGCACTATGGGTAGTGACCGAAAGAACGAGATCGCGAATACAAGCGGCTGAAATTAATTTCCTCCGCAGGGTGTCTGGGCTTTCCCTTAAAGATAGGGTGAGAAGCTCAGTCATCCGGGAGGGGCTCAGAGTAGAGCCGCTGCTCCTCCGCATCGAGAGGAGTCAGATGAGGTGGCTCGGGCATCTGATCAGGATGCCTCCTGGACGCCTCCCTGGTGAAGTGTTCCGGGCACGTCTAACCGGGAGGAGGCCCCGGGGAAGACCCAGGACACGCTGGAGGGACTATGTCTCTCGACTGGCCTGGGAACGCCTTGGGATTCTCCCGGAAGAGCTAGAAGAAGTGGCCGGGGAGAGGGAAGTCTGGGCATCTCTGCTCAAGCTGCTGCCCCCGCGACCCGACCTCGGATAAGCGAGAGACAATGGATGGATGGATGAATTTAACAAAATAAATGGTGCACAAGAAAGGTCATTCAAACAGCTAAAATAAATTTTCTAGTAAATGTACTAATGTCCAAAATACTAATTTAGTGACTGGTTAAACTAGGACAGCAAACCTCTCTGTCCCACCCCAGAAAATGTATAACGTTCACAGAGCTGTCCAGTTATATATTATAGAATAAGACCTGAAGAGATGTCCTCCGGTAATTGACCCAATACTCAAAGCCTGCTAACGCACACTGTTATATTCTGCAGAGTGAGTGCAAAAATGTAATCTAAACTGCTGCAACCCATAGCAGTTTACTGTAGTCAACTGCAGAAAAAACTAGAAATGTCCAGGTATCAAAAATGCCACTAGGTATTAGGGACACAGTTAATCTACTGGGTGCTAGAAAAACACTGATGTCCATTTACAATTAATATATTTTTTAACACATCCCAGACTTCACTATGACCACAAGAAGGGATATAAATGACTGCTGTTCATCAACAGAAAACTAATTAGAAAAATGCAACAGTTCCCTATCAGAAAGGAGAAACATATGACAGAAAATGAGTGATAAGGGTAAGAGGAGGATGCTTCAGACTCAGACAACACACAGTAAATGTTACCACCTCTGTCAGACAGTTTTGAGAGAGAAAGAAAAACTATTTATAAAATCATATGCAATAAAAACCTTCACACTTATGTTTACCAGAATGGTGCCAGTTTGTTTCAGACTCCTAATTGTTGTCAGTGCCATGAAAAACTTTTCTGTAACTATGCCAAGTGTTTAAAACAATTGCTTTTTGGGAGACTCAGCACGTTCAGTTTACAGAACAGTTAGGGGTTGCACTTTAATACGAAAGTCAGTCACAAATGAGATTGTGACCTGGCTCTGTCACTTGGTTTCATAGGGATATGAGCAGAACAGTATTGAAAGAAAACAGACTGAAAAACATATGTTTACTGACACTGATGTTTTGCAGATGTTCTATTAAACTTTACACAGCAGATAGAATAATGAATTCCATATCACTAAAAAGGCACCACAACTTTGTTAGGATTCGAATACAGAGTAACGGGAATTATGAAAGAGAGCTGAAAAATAGAGTGCAGGCAGGGTGGAATGGGTGGAGAAGAGTGTCAGGAGTAATTTGTGACAGACGGGTATCAGCAAGAGTGAAAGGGAAGGTCTACAGGACAGTAGTGAGACCAGCTTTGTTATATGGGTTGGAGACAGAGGTGGAGGTGGCAGAGTTAAAGATGCTAAGATTTGCATTGGGTGTGACGAGGATGGATAGGATTAAGAACAAGTACATTAGAGGGTCAGCTCAGGTTGGACAGTATGGAGACAAAGTTAGAGAGGCTAGACTGCATTGATTTGGACATGTGCAGAGGGCAGATGCTAAGGATAGAGCTGCCATGCATGAGGAAAAGAGGAGGGCTAAAGAGAAGGTCTATGGATGTGGTGAGAGAAGACATGTAGGTGATGGGTGTAAAAAAGCAAGATGCAGAGGACAGGAAGATATGGAAAAAGATGATCTACTGTGGCAACCCCTAACGGGAACAGTCGAAACAAGAAGAACTTGATTAGGACTCGACAGTCATCCATGCATTTACCCATGTCATATGCTACAGAGTTCCAAAAAAGCCAAAAAGGAAGAAACATATGAAATATGACTAAAATGGAAAATTATGAAAATACAAATTTTAAATGAGAATGGGATCTGAATGTGTTAAATAACTACTGAAGTACAGAGGAGGAAACTCCATTTTGAATCGAAGAGGATTTGCTACCTTTCTCACCAAGGTTTTCGATAGTAGCAATATAAAACATGACAAATTATGTACAGAAAAAATATTTTCTTAAAAACTAGAACACCATGCATTAATTATAAAGGTGTATGTTTAAACAAAGACCGTATTAATAAATATCACTTATTTATTCTCAGATGTTTTAATGCATTCATTTATATTAACCTGCATTATCCAATGTATCCAATGCCCAGCAGCCTGAGCCATGTTAATCAGTAGTGATGATTGGCAAAAATCAGTAAAGCATTTTTCACAGCAAATATGCTGTGTTCACGAGTGTCCTTGTTCAGCAAATATTATCCTGGAAATTTGCTGTGCAGTTGATTTGAGACAAACTTTTTTCCCAACAATCAAGATGCTTTGTGAGATCTGCATGACATCACAGAGGTGTAGCAGGAAGGTGCAGAACTTTCATCTATATGTACTGTAAGTGTACTCCACTCCCATTTAATGCTGTTGCCCAACTGCTTCATGCATGCATAATGTTACTATCATATCACTACTCTACCTGGGTTTGTACCCTTATATGCCTTGTCATTTGAGGAGTACATTAGCTAAACATAATAAAATTACGAAAATACTGTTGTACTTTTGCCTAGATACATTGTACTTTGTGTCTTCGTTGCTGAATTAAACATGTTATGCTACTCACTATGTAACACAGATTAGGTACTAACAGATACAGCCCCCAAGTTCATAACACTGGTCCTTTGTATCACGGGCTCTGTCGGTACTTATAAGCTCAAACAGAGTAGTACCGATATGGAGCAGTCCCAGCAGCTAGAGCTCATGCCCTCTCGCCGGCCATGTGCTGGATGCATATGAAGGAAGTGAGCAAGGTTAAATGCATTTTCAATTAGCCACGCAGCACAGAAGTAGTCAAAGCAAACTTTAAAGAAGCCCAACCTCCCCCTTCTGAGTCAATAAACATAGGAGACCCTGGGAAATAATTACAACAAAAGATTTACTAAAAGATTTACTACTAAGTACAAAAGCATTTCTATCTTCTTGATGGAAGAAAAAAGTGTGAAGCATCTGCACAGACAGATTAGAAACAAAAAAAAGACATGCCAGCTGTGTGTATGCAACTGCTCTGCATGGCTAACTGCATGCCGGCCAAAACACAACATAAAAAAATGCTGCGTAGTCCAGCCAATCAGTGCCATGAAGACTGGAACTCTACCAGTAATGGCACACTACATACACCTGACTTGAGCATTCATAGTTTTCATACTCATTCTCTGTAAGTTTAGCATTCGTTTGCTCAGAGGTTGATGCGCTTGCTGCTTCCTGAGCAGGTCTTCTTTTCTCCACTCTAGTGGCCCGCTTCTTCTCTTCTTTCGTTGGCATCTTTTCACATTAAAACTGATTAAGTCACTGTTTGTGTTGCAATTATTTAGTATATTTTCCTTAATTTTTCACTTAAGCTGGCACTTAAGTCTGCCAAGAATGATTTAAGATATGAAGAGGTTGGGGAAGTGACGGTGAAGGTGATAGGGAATGAGAACGATGCCCGTACGCATGTGCTGCACAGCCACCCTGCTGGTCACTGCCGAGAGTTGATTCTACAAAAAAATAAAATAAAAAGAGGAATAACCTTGGAGGTCAATCATCACCCCAAATGCGGATAGTAGACTTCACGTTGTATATGTGTACCAGAAAACAGGTCAATAGTTCAAACAGTTTGCGAGCTACAGGTGATTTGGAATCCTGGACAAATGAACAGCCATGGTAGCGTATTATATAAGAAGATACATATATAAATTGTCAAGCTTGGATAACAAAGTTGCACAGGAGGATTTCCAAGGAGTAGAAACTTTATTGCTGACCAGGCAGATACAAACACAAATCTTTTTCAGAAGAGATCTGAACACAGAGTCTTCCTCTTCAAGGGGGTACAGCGGCTCGGAAGCAGCAACCAGAGCAGAGGGAGTCTGGGGGAACAGAGATAGGAGAGTGAGACCTCAGGATGGCCGTGGCTGTGTCTTTTAAATGTTCAGAGCTCCACACAAGTAGCACATAGCGCGGCAAGCCTGCAGCTGATCCCGCAAAGAGGAGGTGTAAGAGTGTGTTTGTTTCCCATTGAAAAGCTGTTTAAAAGGAAGTTGCTAAAGAGCAGCTGCTTCCCATTGCGGCAGTGGTCACTATATATATATATATATATATATATATATTGTCACAGACGACTGGGGTCATTACCTGGCCGGGATGCCTGGAGGGACCGGAAAGGGACAGTAATGGCTTCTGGGTCATGAGGGGGCAGCCGCCCTGGATAAAAAGAGGACCACGGGAAAGGGACAAAGAGGTTCTGACCTATTGGGAACCGTGGCCACCGCCAGGGGGCACCTTAAGCCTCATGGAACCTGGGGAACTGTCACTTCTGCCACACCAGGCAAGATGGCGGATGAACCTGCCAGGGACGCCCAGAGTGCTTCCAGGGCAAAGGGCAGCACTTCCGCCACACCAGGAAATGCTGCCGGAAGATTGTAATCAGCCACCTGTAGCACATCCGGGTGGGAATAAAAGGAGCCGCCTCCTAACAGTCGGGGAGCTAGAGTCGGGAGCGGGAGCAGGACGAAGCTCCCAGGAGGACATTGGCGGCTAAAAGACTGAGAAGGAAGGTTTATTGGGGAGATTTACTTGCTGTGGGCATTGTGTGGTGTTCGAGACTTTATTCTTGTGATTAATAAACGTGTGACTTTTGATAAAGATGTGGTTTCTGACTGGTGTTCTCTGGGCAAGTCTCACAATATATATATATATATATATATATATACATATACACACACTAGGGGGCTCTGCCCCCTGCTCGCTTCGCTCACCAACCCCGGGGGTTTGGTGAACCGTATATACAATTTAAAGAGATTATTTTCAATTGATTCATTTTTTATTTCTTGATATTTGCCAGTAATAAAGCTGTAGTGAATGAGTTAATCCCCCTCCCCAGGGGGCACGCTTTAAGCCTCTTGTGCCGTGCTGCGTGATCTGCATGTTGCGCTGCGCGTCGATCATTTAAAAGCCTGTACAGCAGCTGTCCTTTGTGCTGCATGATCTGCAAGTCGCTCTGCGCGTCGATCATTTAAAAGCCTCTATAGCAGCTGTCCTTTGTGCTGTGTGATCTGTATGTCGCACTGCACATCGATCATTTAAAAGCTTGTACAGCAGCTCTCCTTTGTGCTGCATGATCTGCATGTCACGCTGCACATCGATCATTTAAAAGCCTGTACAGCAGCTGTCCTTTGTGATGCATGATCTGCATGTAGCGCTGCGCATCAATCATTTAAAAGCCTCTATAACAGCTGTCCTTTGTGCTTCATGATCTGTATGTCGCACTGCACGTCGATCATTTAAAAGCCTGTACAGCAGCTGTCCTGTTGTCTCACTTCCTTGTCTTGCGGGACGTTAAAGTGTCTCAGAGAAATTGTTTGTAAGTAGGGCATGACGTAAAAAAGTCACCGACTCACGGGTCTTACTTTCTAAGGTTGTGATGTCTAGTCTCACGTGACCGTTAAAGTGTCTTTCCGAGATGATCACTTCTCAAGTGATGTGAAAGTGTATCTCGGAGATGATCACGTCTCGACCCAAATTTTTTTTATATAATAGATAGATATATGTGTGTATGTGTGTGTCTGTGTAATATATATATATATATATATATATATATATACAGTAATCCCTCCTCCATCGCGGGGGTTGCGTTCCAGAGCCACCCGCGAAATAAGAAAATCCGCTAAGTAGAAACCATATGTTTATATGGTTATTTTTATATTGTCATGCTTGGGTCACAGATTTGCGCAGAAACACAGGAGGTTGTAGAGTGACAGGAACGTTATTCAAACACTGCAAACAAACATTTGTCTCTTTTTCAAAAGTTTAAACTGTGCTCCATGACAAGACAGAGATGACAGTTCAGTCTCACAATTAAAAGAATGCAAACATATCTTCCTCTTCAAAGGAGCAAACAATTCAATAGGGCTGTTTGGCTTGTAAGTATGCACCGCGGCACAAAGCTGTTGAAGGCGGCAGCTCACACCCCCTCGTTAGGAGCAGAGAGAGAGAGAGAGAGAGAGAGAGAGAGAGAGAGAGAGAGAGAGAGTTAGAGAGAGATAGAGAGAGACAGATAAAAAAATCAATACGTGCCCTTTGAGCTTTTAAGTATGCGAAGCACCATGCAGCATACTTAAAAGCTGCACACAGAAGGTAGCAACGTGAAGATAATCTTTCAGCATTTTAGACGAGCGTCCTTATCGTCTAGGTGTGCGAACAGCCCCCCTGCTCACACCCCCTACGTCAGGATCACAGATAGTCAGCGCAAGAGAGAGAGAAAGAAAAGTAAGTTGGGTAGCTTCTCAGCCATCTGCCAATAGCGTCCCTTGTATGAAATCAACTGGGCAAACCAACTGAGGAAGCATGTACCAGAAATTAAAAGACCCATTGTCCGCAGAAATCCGCGAAGCAGCGAAAAATCCGCGATATATATTTAAATATGCTTACATATAAAATCCACGATGGAGTGAAGCCGCGAAAGGCGAAGCGCGATATAGCGAGGGATTACTGTATATATATATATATATATATATATATATATATATATATATATATATATATATATATATATTTATTTATTTATTTTTTTATATATATATATATATATATATATATATATATATATATATATATATATATATATATTTTTTTTTTTTTTTTTTTTTTTTACTTATTGTTATTGTATGGCCAATTGTCCAATTGTTGTATTTTGTTTGTGCCTATCATTCCATCTGCATCTTTTGTTGCTTTATGTACAGTGGAACAGTAGTTAGCACAGCTGCATCACAGCTCAGGTCACATTTTTCATCATAAGCACAGTTGGCAGATGCTTCGCTAGCCTTCAGAGACACTCAAAAGACCTTTGCAATATTTTAATCCACTGAAAATTAGTTCAGTTTAACTATCTCTATTGATTTCAATGTATTTCAGAGAGTTCTGTGATATTCCCAAACATTTCAGTGATTTCGGTGAACCATTTAGCAAAGTGAACTATGTGGTGCTTGTGTTCATCAACATCGGGCACATGGCATGACAAAACCCAGAACAGAATGACAGCCTTCACGTGGCACATTCACACATACTTGATTAATTTACATTGACTAACTGACATAACATGCAATGTCTTCAGGAAACCTGATTTTTTTTTTTACACACAATAGAAAAGTGTTTTCTCAATTGCAGAATAATGTTGATTTCACAGTATTGTGAATAGACTTCTCATTCAGATATTTTAATTCATTCAGGTGTTGCACTTTTGAATCTTACATGTAAAGACATCTGGCAGAATAGGCTATAGGCAAAATGGAATTTTTATTTCAAGTGGAAGAAAATACAAAAATATATAGCTTGATAATCCACTGCCATCTAGTGGAACACAAAACTGTATTTTGTATATGTTCAATAAAATGCCAAAAGAATATCCCAATATGCCAAAATAATGAATCCATTTGTTTTCTGAACCCGATTTTCTGTTGCTTCCATCAATGCAAATTTTGTATGTATGTGCCAACTCCTACACTTTCTGTTACATTTAAAACAGACTCTGGACTGCCGTATTTTCTCTATGAATAACTCAGTGTATTAATTTCTGGAGTGCTTTTTTGCTAAGTTCCCAATTCTCTAAAAAGTGACATTTAATTTTTTCCTGAAACAAAAGACTATTCAAAACAGATTTTACATGACAGAAAATAAAAGTTTAATGTTAAATTTTTATCACTTATATACAGGTGTCTAGAAATAAAATAACATTAACAATGACATTTCAGTAAAGCAGCTCATCATGTCAAATCAAGATGAAGCATATATAAGTTGTTATTATATTTATTATCCAAAAACATTACTGGAAAAAGTATTTGGGCATGCATTGCTATAATGGAATACAAAATTATTTGCATGTGAAATAGAGGACTGAGAACTGGTAACAAGACATGACTGATTTAGCAGGACTGACAATATAAACCACAAGACAATTTGTAATCACACACATTCACAAACAAAACTAATCATTATTGCACCGCACTACAGGTAATGTAAAGTCCACTTTCTCAGAAACACCATTTCTACCAGAAATGATAAACAAAACTAGAATCTGTCAGGAATGATTGTATTAGGCCAGAAGCATACTCCGTGAAAAATGCTGAAAATCTGATTTTTCTTTCTCTAGGGATTACTGCTGTTAAAACAGAAGCTGTGTAAACCTGCTTCCTGGTGTTGCGCAGATATGTAATTGAAGCCTCAGTACTATTTCTCACTTTCACTATAAAAAATATACTATATTTTAAGAAAAAAAAAACTTGCTGGAGGTCTTCTTTCCCCAATCAATTCCTTGCATATTAATGTTAATAAGAGATTTAATTTAAATTGCTTGTCTTGAACAATAAGTCTAAATCAATTTTGTAACGAGAGTCTCTGGCATAAAGGCCAGCAGTATGATAACACTGTATATTAAAAAAACACTTTGTTCAGCTTCTAAACCTCTTTAAGTTGTAAACTTTATTCTAATAAATTGTTCCTATTCTGCTAGTGACATTATCTTCCAAAACAATTTGTATTGGAGAACCTACATTCTGTCAAAGTTCTCAGATGCCCAATAAAAGTGATATCAGTGAAACAATTTAACGATTCATAACAATTGTCCGTTTAATGTTTAAACTGAACTTTTAGTTCTTGATCCAACTTGCATCCAAGACATAAGGAAAGAGAATTTAGGCTAAAGAAATGTTAAAGTTTATCTAAAGATGCCTCTCCTGCTAATATAATCTGTTTCGTACTGTGTAAGAGAGGATAGGGACAGGTTGGTAAACTTCCATCCAACCCGGCCAAGAGGCATTTATAATGGATGGTTCCTAAGGGAAAGATGGGCATCTGCCACAGCGTGAATAATTCCTTGCCTGGCCAAGGGGCTGTATTAATGAATGGATGGATGGAAAGGGACTGCTTCCTGGAATCATATATACCCATATGGGTTGGATGGGCGACAGTATTCCACTGCCAGCCCTCCTATGTACAAAACCACTTGGTGGCATGGGAGCTGTTGTCCTACTGGACAAATAACTGATAATAAATAGTGGTAGAAATTGTAAGACCCTTAGACAAACATAAACCCCAATGATAGTCCTAGAATCTGGTGAATCTAGCAGTACACAAAAATTCAAGTATGAAAGAATAACTGCAAAAAGGTTGCTGTGATAATTGCCAGAGTGCTCATAACACAATACAGTATGATTTCTATTTTTTGCCTTAAAAGGTTAGAGGTTAAGTCTGGTATTTTTCAAGTCAAAGTTATTTCTTCACAAACATATACTTCCCACATGAAACTGTGTTCTAAAGTGAAGCATTTTTATTTTATTTTTTTTTTTTTATAAATTTGAAAAAAATACATAGCCTGCTCTTGCATTTTATAATGGAGATGTAGGGTACCAGGGTCCAAATGTGCAAACAAAGGCATTAAAATTTACCAAATATGTCTGTTTTTCAAGCTAAAACTAGTTATTGATCTGTTAATCGCACACATATTGTCAAACAACATATACATGTTGTTTTAGGAAGGAAGAAAGCAAAAAGCAAATCATTGTTATGAGATTAAACCACACTTTGCTATCTGTCTTCCACCACAGAAATGTTTCAGCCTCAGTGGCGTGGTTTCCTCCAGTATATACTTTTCAATTTAAACATTTTTCTTCAAGCGCTGTTTTTCCTGTTATTCGATGTTGATACCCAGATGTGATTTGCTGTCTCTAATCTGTACACAACTAGACAATAATCACTGAAAAAATTCAAAGTACAAAAATTTGGCAATTGGGTGTGTACTGAGGGTAAATGTCAAAACTTCACCCATGACAGACAATGTAAGCAATCAAGAGAATGGGAAAAGTATCCTTACTCAAAAAGTAGAAACCAAGAAATAAAATACATTAATTCCTGTGTACTTCTTTTATCAAAAAGAACGCCACAGAAACACAGAAGGAACATTTTCTTAAATTGCAACCTTTGTTGCTACAAAGTTGATATGTTTGGTAAGTTTTAAGTTTTTTAAGGGGTATTTGGACAGAACAGGCTAGGTATTTTTTAATTTATGCACATTAATATATACCATGATTATAAAGAAATAATTTTGACTTGAAAAATACCAATCTTACTGCATCTCCTGACTCAGTTTCTGGTAGCTGATGCTCTTTTTCACTTTGCATGATACTTTTACCCTTCTTTTTAGTTACTGGAAGCTATAAAGAAGTGAGAGTCTTAGAAATAGGCTTGATCATTTAGTTTTACAAATCAAGCCAGAAGTAAAGAATCTAGGCATTATTATGAACCTAAAGTTTAAATTACATATCAACCTTATTAATAAGACTGTATTCTTTCATTTAACAATTCTGAAAGAGTTAGATCTCATAACATTTCAAAATGCTGAGAAATTAAAGTAACAAACTTTTACCTGTAGCTGACTAGATCACTTTGGTAAACTCCTAACAAGACCAGCTATTCCAGACATAAATCAGCTGCAAGTAGTAACTAAAAAAGAACATCTGAGAACATCTCCCTGGCCACAGTTATAATGATTGCCTATATGCTTTAGAGCTGGTTTTAAAATATAAGTAATTATATCCAACACAACAAAACATCTCTAAACAACATTTATCTTTCTTATACTTTGAAAGGTCTGCCCAACCAACATTTTTAATCATAATCACAGATTCACTAACACTGGTTTGGTTAGTATTGTGAAAGCCAAGCAGAAAAAACTGGTGTTGGGGGTTTTTGTACTAGATAAGCCAGGAGCATTTTAAAAACTTCAAAAACCAACTTTTTTAATTTAACATTTTCATAATTCCTTTTTTTCTATGCTGGATGTAATATATTACAATGGGTACTGCAATATCCATCCATCCATTTTCCAACCCGCTGAATCCGAACACAGGGTCACGGGGGTCTGCTGGAGCCAATCCCAGCCAACACAGGGCACAAGGCAGGAACCAATCCAGGGCAGGGTGCCAACCCACCGCAGGACACACACAAACACACCCACACACCAAGCACACACTAGGGCCAATTTAGAATCGCCAATCCACCTAACCTGCATGTCTTTGGACTGTGGGAGGAAACCGGAGCGCCCGGAGGAAACCCACGCAGACACGGGGAGAACATGCAAACTCCACGCAGGGAGGGCCCGGGAAGCGAACCCGGGTCCCCAGGTCTCCCAACTGCGAGGCAGCAGCACTACCCACTGCGCCACCGTGCCGCCCCGGTACTGCAATATATCAAACTTAAAATATTTGTAATAGTCACTATAGTACTACTTTCTCTGTTTTTCTGCTATGGCACACTATGCAACTGCCACTTGATCAAAATACTTTCCATCCACATGTGGTTGCCCCAACTATTGATGAGACTTGCTGCATTAAATCTTCTAGGGCAGTGCACCATAACTATAGTAAATTACTTTATCACATTTATGTAGAATACCCAGGTGAAAAAGGGAGGTAGAACTGGTCGGTCTTCCGGCCTTGGAACCAAGATTTTTTTTTTTCTTCATAGTTTTTGTAATTATGCTGGGTATTTTAATTCTCTACTGTTTTGTATAACCTGTTATAAATAACTGTTTTTACTTTCTTTTGTAACACTGCTTAGCTATTATTATAGTAAAGCACTTTGAGCTGCTTTCATGAATGAAAATGTGCTACATAAACAAGTGCTGTTGTTAAAGAATTTTCAGCTAAACGTTTTGCATGAAAATGTGCTATTTAAATAATTGCTGTTTCAGATTTGCTATTTCTTTCTTTCTTGTGAAACATTGTGAAAAGCAAAATGAATCTAAACACTCAAGATAAACAAGTACAGTCAGAGTATGTCTTAAATATACAAACTGTTAGAATGCAGTATTCAACTCTTTAATCCAAGTACCAAAAGATGCATTGCTTGCATGTTGCCACAGATGGTACACGCCAAACATTAGCACCATTGTAAAATGTTGTAAGTAAGTAAAAGGGTTTGCCTTAAACAATGATTTTCTAAGCAAACGGTCCAGAAAATTAAGAGAAGGCCAAGGGGTTTGGCAAAACACTAGTCATTTGCAAAGTGAGAGGGCTAAAACATAGTTAACCTCTTGACCAAATTCAAAATATAAAGCAACAACTAATGGTCAAAAAGAGAAGTAAAATTCCTGGCTACTTAATATCATTTCCTACATAACAGGCACAAATCTTAGTTTTTATCCAAAGCTTGGACAGTAATCTTACTGTGCAAGCAGCTGAAAAAAATTATTGCATGATGGCATAATACCCAGAAATGCTGTCAAAACATATGAATGGCAGCAAACGCTGATGCCTACAATGTGGCTAAAACCATAAAACAAAGCCCTAAATGCTGATGAAATTGTATCATGAACAAAACAGAAAAAGAAAAAAAAAAAGGTTTCAATCAAAATTAAGAAAAAAAAAATATTTCCTTATACTGTACTCAATAACCAAGATTCACAACACATAATTTCTTATATTTTGCAACTGAAAGGCTTAATTATTCAATAAAATACTGTGTGAAATTAATTGTATTTGTGTGGGGGGAGGCACATTTGTGTGTGTGTGTGTGTGTGTGTGTGTGTGTTTAGACTTAACTCTCTGTTCTGTAACAAAATGTTTCATGAACCACCCAAAGGTACAGGGCATCTACCTCACTCAATGGGGTTGTAGATTGAGGTAAATAACAGAAAAAACTTCTAGTAAACAGTAACATATGAACCTCAAAAAACCCATGTTCAACTTCTTATTATCCATCCATCCATTTTCCAACCCGCTGAATCCGAACACAGGGTCACGGGGGTCTGCTGGAGCCAATCCCAGCCAACACAGGGCACAAGGCAGGAAACAAACCTGGGCAGGGTGCCAACCCACCACAGGACACACACAAACACACCCACACACCAAGCACACACTAGGGCCAATTTAGAATCGCCAATCCACCTAACCTGCATGTCTTTGGACTGTGGGAGGAAACCGGAGCACCCGGAGGAAACCCACGCAGACACGGGGAGAACATGCAAACTCCATGCAGGGAGGACCCGGGAAGTGAACCCAGGTCCCCAGATCACCCAACTGCGAGGCAGCAGCGCTACCCACTGCGCCACCGTGCTGCCCTTCTTATTATCAGGTTTTTCAATTAATAATTACAGTCAACAAATACTAAAAGTGGTTCAATTCCCAGCTGCTGCCTGTGTGGAGTTTGCATATTTTCCCCATGTACACATTGGTTTTCTCCAGGTGCTCCTGTTTCCACCCACAGTCCAAAGACATGCAGGTTAGGCAGACTGGCAATGCTATATTAGACTCTGATGTGTACATGTGTGTATGTGTGTGTTCGTCCTGCGATAAGCTAAAACAAAGTCTAAGGTTTATTCGTCTTTGTGCTCGATGCTTGCTAGGATCGCCTCCCAGCAAGCATTTTTGATATTTTCACAGAAAAGAAAAAATGATTTACTTTATTAACATAACATTCACCAGGCACCAACATAACGTCAGAAAGGCCTTTCCATTATTCATGAATTACAGCCAATCTAGAAATTAAACGAAAACAGTTTGAGCTATAAAGAAATATAGTCCACAAATGAACATTAAACGTAGGTACAAATGATAGTCGTCTTCACAGAATTAGAAAATTCTGTTTAAAGGTCCAAAGGATTAAGTGTTTGTTCAAATTAAAATAACACTAGCACAGAACAATTATAGTATATGCTTTCATACAGCAAGCATCACTTTACCAGACTAAAAAAATGTAATAAAATATCACATTATATTAACTTATATTATTGAACATGACAGGTACTAACACAATTCATAAAAGACAAGATAATGGAACACACTAATTTCAAGTTAGTCATACATTTAAAGAGTAACGCATTGTTCTGTGTTGTTACTTTACATGTCCTGTATTTATAGTACAGCATGCCAATGTGTCAACAAGGGTCTGTGAGAAGATAATTGGATTGTTTTTAATGTCATATGAGCCCTTTTATATTATTATTGTTTTATTGTTAGTGTGTGGCTGCAGCCTGCAAATACATAAAAGAATGCACTTTTTGCCTGCCTTTAAGACATCTTTTCTGTAAGTGTATTTATTATGTTCTTATACAATACTTTCTGAGAGTATTTGGATCCCTTCACTTTCTGCTCATTTTGTTATATTGCAGGCATATGCTAAAAGCATTTAAATTAATCGTTTACCTCATCAAACAACACTCAGTACTCCCCAGAATGACAAAGTAAATACAGGATTCCAAAATTTTTGCAAATTTAATCAAAATAAAAAAAAAATTAAATATCACATTGACATGAGTATTCAGACCCTTTGCTTTGGCTCAAATGCATCCTATTCTCTTGATCGTCATTGAGACATTTCTATACCTTGTTTGGAAAAGACACAAGTCTGTCTCTATAAGGTCCCAGAGTTGACAATATGTATCAGAGCAACCAAGCCATGAGGCCAAAGGAATTGCCTGCATAGTTTAGACACAGAATTGTTTCGAGACCCAGATCTGGAAAAGGCTACAAAAAAAAACTTCTGTACCACTGAAGGTTCCCAACAGCACAGTGGCCTCCATAATTCTAAAATGCAGATGCGGCGCCGGTTGAAGCACATTTGGAGGTCTAGGTGGGGTTGACAGATGTCACCCCTCATTGTCCATAGCACATAGTCTGTATTATTAGACTTAGGTGTACGGAGTGTGCACACTTTTACTGCCCAGTGGGTAACAAATGCCAAATCAGTATCATCACAGTTTGGTGACTGGGGGAAGCCTCCTTCAGTTAACTTTAATTATGCAAATAGTGAAATAGTGACTTAGGGACAACTGTGGGAATGCCCTTAAGTTGCCCAGCCAGAGCCCAAACTAAAATGACCTGTCTCCATTACAGGAAGTGCAGCATAACACAAAGAAGAATGAAAGGGTTGCTTTGTCACCTTTTCATCATGATTTAAGTGCTATCAACCATCCATCTTGAACTAAGAAGACATGTCAGACATGAGTTCATGGTTATAACCCAGCAAAGACTTACCACAATTATATAATCCTATCAGTCCCAAAAAGAACAAATTCTCAACTCACAAGTGCAGAGACATTGATAGAGAGGCAGTGTGGATGACGGATAGAACAGGTAGCAAAAAAAACTGAGTCACCATTTAAAAAACATAAAACTTTGTTTCCTTTCATTAACCAATTTGACAAATATACCTTGGCAACGCTGGGTACTTTGGCTAGTACAGTACATTAATAGTAACAACAGTTTTAAAATAGTGGTATATCCATCAAGTTTTTACCCAACTATCTTTTGTTTGTGGCTGAGAAGGACCACCCCAGTATAATAACAAATGGGGGTTTATAATCTCAGGGGTTTATTTCAGCATAGGGTTTATAAAGTATGATATGCTTTAACTTAACATGTGTACAGTTTGAATGTATCTCTGACATTTTCTCTCCAGTAGCTGAAAAATACTGCTTAAAATCTAAAAACATTATTATGTTTGTACGGTTGAATTAGTGAATTCCAAGATAATTAAAGACATTTTCATTTAAACAAACTCTTTAAAGATGTTTTGCAACATGTTTTTTCAGTCTGGTCTGTCAGAGAACTAATTTGTTAGGTTTGTAGCATTTGGTGTTGTAAGGGTTAAAACTGCATCATTAGCTGGTTAAAAAATATTTGTAAAGAGTCATTTTTAATGGATGAGTCAAATTTATTAAAATTTCAAATGTCACAGACTCAGGGTGCTTTAATATTCCAAATTTGTCCTTCCTTTTTTAGGTTCGTGGGCATATAATGCACAGATGCACTCTACTTATGGTTTATGCTAATAAACACGAGTTTGCCTTGAAAAAAACAAATAAACAGCTCAATTTCAGTGTTTGTAGATCCATATCTAGCAATGAAGTATACTGTTCTGCTGGTCTTGCTAACTGCATGTTTTGGCGATTATGAATTTCTGTTAACACAGTAAATGTCATATTAATAGGGAGATATGCCTTGTCCTTCAAAGCACTGAAACACTAAATGAAGTTAATTTTGGTATTAACACATGGAGCAGCTCAAGTCATCATTGGTGTACATAAGTCAAATAACCAATTCATTTGAATCTTGCCTTGCTGTTTCTTGCTACAACTGTTGTTAGTGGCTGGCAGTTCTCCTACGCTCAGCAGGCTCCTATCAATTATGGAGAATCCACTGCATCCACTAAACAGTGTCATCTCCAGACAGAAGAGCAGCTTCAGCGACAGACTGCTGTCACTGTCCTGCTCCACTGACAGATTGAGGAGATCGTTCCTCCCCCAAACTATGCGACTCTTCAATTCCACCCGGGGGCGGGGGGTAAACGTTAACATTTAACATTATACAAAGTTATTGTCTGTTTTTTACCTGCATTATTATCAATCTTTAATTTAATATTGTTTATTGTATCAGTATGCTGCTGCTGGAGAATGTGAATTTCCCATTGGGATTAATAAAGTATCTATCTATCTATCTATCTACATCCAAAACTCCTATGTATAAAGTGGATATGTATAAAGTCTCCCCTTTAAACTCCGCCCACCCCTAAGAACTGTGTACACCAGTTAGAAAATGGAGGTATGCTTGGACTGATAGAAAAGTGCAGAATTGCTCATTACAATCAAAGAATGAATACAAAACCTCTGTTGATTTTATTGAGAATATGTAGGACATTGTATGAAAAAGGGATTAATCTTGTTGTCTTTTCATCTCCTCTTACAAATCCATGACAATACAAGTTAAACAATTATACTTCGTCTGATATATAATGTTATTTCATTTTCAAAGCATGCACAGTTTCTGAAATAATTCCACAATGGGTAAAAAGTAGAAATAATGAGAATCATTGTTTGTGTGTTTTGGCTTTTTTTAATAATAATAATGTTTGATTTCTGAAGGCATGAAATTAAATTGTCTTGAATCTAATTCAAACCATCTTCAGACATGACTACTGCTGTTTTTCTTTTTTACATGTGCTGATGAATTGTAGTATCCTCAGCACTGTGAATCATTTTTATATGTACTTTTTGCTTACAATTACAATGCCTTCCAAAGTAATTCATCTACTTGCAGTACTGACTCTCAGTACTACAGATACTGTAAAAAAGTTTGTACCATTATGTTTTCAGAAGTAGGTATCGACATGGTATCAAAGTATTGATTATTGTAACATCCCTAATTTCCATCCAACCTGACAGAGCTTGAGAGGATCTGCAGAAGAGAATAGCAAAAAATCCCCAAACCCAGGTGTGTGAAGATTTTTGTGCCATACTCAAGAAAACTTTGGGCCATAATCACTGCCAAAGGTACTGCAACAAAGCACTGACTAAAGGATTTAAATACTTGTGTCAATATACTATTTCAGCTTTTTCATTTTAATAATTTTATCATTCTGGGGTATTGAATGTTGCTTGATGAAAGAAAACATAATTTAAATGATTTTGTTGTAAGGATGGAACACAGCAAAAAAGTGAAAGGGTCTGAATATTTTCTAAAGGCACTACATGGATCATTTTTGTCTATACAGGTCAAATCCCATTATAGCGAATACCAAAATTTTCAGAATAACAAATACTTTTGTGGGACCAGGCAAACGTTCATAAAACATCATGTTAAATGAATTTCGCTTTAACAAAATGTGAATTTCTGTATATTGAATATTTTTTTTGACCAAAAATGGCCACCAAGGATAATAATGTGATGAAAAAATACTTAAATCCGCACCTACACTTTTGCCAAGTATTGGGAACCCTGCTATAGTTGTCTGTTAGACCAAAAGAGAGTGAGTCTTTTGCGAAATTTATGGTCTCAGGTAGGCTCTGCAAGGCTTGGCGAGAGTGTACACATCATACAAGTATAGAATTCAGTGTCAGCACTCCACCATGAGTACCATGTGCAGATCCTGTACTGTTCGCATTTCATAGCGCTTCTCAAACTTTTGAGTTGAACAAAAAAGTAAGGAACAGTGTCAGTTTACGGTAAAAGAAAAATAACAATCCTGGAAAAAGTTGGCACCAGAATGAAGAAAAAATGATATGGCAAAAGCATGTATAATCGAGCCTTCATCTTCATCTTCTGCCTCATTTACATTCTGTATTTTCATACCTGTATTTCTATAAAAAAAAGTTTTATCTAAAGTCTCATTTTGAAAAACAATATTTTTTGCCATTTAAGAAGCACTGTTTTTTCATAAAGGTATTGTCAAGCTTGAGTTACAGAGTTGCATTAGAGATAGGAAGGTGAGTCCAGGTTTTCAAGGAAAATACAGGCACTTTATTACTGTATAGAGAAGGCAGGTACAGTCTCAAGACTTCATTTAAAATAGGAGCTGTTAGGAGCTGCAACACAGGCAAGCGTCCTGCATTAATTCCCATATTCAGATTACAAGAACACAAGCGGCTCAAAATCACAGCTGTGGCAGACGCGGTCTGGAAAAGAGAGATCATGAAGGACAGTGTGATGAAGAGCAGGTCAAAACCCGATTTTAAATGTTCTAAACACTGTGCCATAAGCACGTTACACAGTAAGCCTTTTCCTGCAGAGGACAACCAATTACTTTTCCCTTGGTTTACTGTTCACCAAACGCTGCCATTAGATACTGCAAATCACTTGCGATTCCTGTCACAATACTATACTTGTTTTCCCCATATTTGTTTTAAACATTGTTTTTGTTCTAACAATATAGTTTTATGGTCCCATGAGTTTTGTTATAACAGGACTCCATCTGTATTTGTAATCTGATTTAATGTGAATGTGCCACATAAAATAATACAGGTAAAATTCCATTACAACGAATATCTTTACAACAAAATTTTCATTACAACTAAGTATTTTTATGGTCCCGACAGCTTCCCCATATGACACGAGTCTACAGAAATCTCGTTACTACAAAGTACATTCAGCAGATACTTTCATTACAACGAAGTGCACAAAAGACCTGCAATGAATCATCCACAGAGCAGTTAGTTCTGTGGCCGCAGCTCAGTTGTGCACAATGATCCCCAAACAGAAACACTAATTTTTTTTTTCTTTCTTCGAACTTTCCTCGTACTGTTTTTTTTTTTTTTTTGCCTTTTTTGTTTCCTGCGGTTTTCAGTGATACCTTTTGCTTATTGCTCGTCAACATCTGAAAAACATCCATTGGAATTTAACTCATTGTCACCCTCCTATAGAAACGGCAGACACGAAAAAACGATAGCAGTTCATATTAGAAAAAAAAAAACAAATTTTTTGCCGCTCTCGATTGTGGCAAAAAGAAAAAAGACGTTGCTAGTGAATTCAGAATTTCGCCATCAACACTGTCATCTTTCTTGAAAGACAGAGCAAAAAAAGAAGAAAAATCTCGGGTTGCAAATGTTTGTGTACTGCTGCATTTGAAGACGTCTTAAAAGCCGTTTTTATGTGCTTCAGTGATGCTCGTTCAAGAAATATTCCTATTAATGTGGCACTCATTCAAGAAAATGCGAGGTTTGTAAACTCTCTTGGGACCTCCCACAACTAGACATCAAGCCGAAGAGCATCCCGAAGTGCGATCTCAGCGTCTGTACGGGGCAATAGCAGGCTCACAGATATGCTGCGTCTCTCCACCAAAGTAAACAGAAAAGATCTCGATGGGTGATGCAAGGTTAGGAGCATGTACATTGTAAATGCAGATAACAGGATTACCTGATCACTGACCTGCACGACCCTGCCTGACTGCTGTGTCTGTGTATAGCAGAGTGGCAGATCAAGCTACAATAAATAACTGTGCCGTTCCTGTTTCAAGCTGAATAAAGCTGGTTTTTCTGAAGTACTGAGACTCAGCCTCGTGTTTTGGGGTGCAAAACAGGGATTTATAGTGTGTAGTGTGACCCCGATTTTTTATGATTTGCTTCTGTGGCGCTTCACTGCAGTGCTGTGAGCTTCCTATTGCCCTGCCCCACCAACGGACAAACAATCTTCCTTCAGGACACACTTCAGCGTGTCGTTCCCATTGGGTGGGGAGTGGGGGGGTCTCAAAAGAGTTCAGAAACCTCACAATATGAAAAAAAGGAAGATTCGGTTTCTGATTGATAACTGTGCTGCCCACAACATGCTTCCACATTTAGAAAATGTTCACGTTGAATTCCTCCCAAACAATTGCACGGCAGCACTTTAGCCATTGGATTTGGGCATCATTCGCACCCTGAAAGTGTATCATCACAAGGAAATGCTGAGAAAAATTCTCATCAGCTTAACTTGTAGGCAGGAGGAGATTAAAATTAACGCGAAAGAAGCTATTGAAATGATTGCAAACGCCTGGATACAAATTAAAGAAAGTACTATAGTAACAAAATACAGAATCTCATTAAAACAAACGTTTCGTTACAACAAAATATTTTTTAGGTCCCTGGGAGTTAGTTGTAATGGAATTTTACCTGTAATTGCTTAAAATACCATTGTACTGCACAATATTGTTTCTCATCTTTACCTATAACAATTACCTGTAGACAGTAACCAAAAGTGTCAGATCTAAACACCTGCTTTGCAAGTACAACAATAAGCCCTGCCGTCTGGGATGGCATTATAATAAAGTTGTTGCTCTTCTTAATCAAGACTGCTGCTGTAGGTGGCTTGGGTATTTGGTAAGTACAATACAAGGTTATTATAATTAACAAAAACTAAAATCAAAACTGAAACTATTATTAAAAAAACAATTTCGTAAACTGAAATAAAATAATTAACAAAACCGAAATGAAAACTAAATTAAACTATTAAAGTAGCTGGAAAAACTAACTGAAATAAATTAATAATTTACTAAAATAATTTTAGTTTTAGTTAGTCTTTAAACCTTTGTAACTTTTAACTCTAAAACAGAAAGTAATCCACCATGAGCTGTCCGCATATATTCATCCAGTGAACGGCGGCTGGTGACGGAGGGCGGCTGTTCACACAGCATTTCTGGTGACAGAGTGAGCAGAATACAGGCGTATAAAGCATGTGAAACAGAAAGCAATTTACGTGCCGCCTTTCTTTGCACCTGTTGTATATCAAGATTTAATGCAAATGACTGAAATCGCAATGTGCTGCTCAACAAAACCTTTACCATGTAGACAGAAAAAGCGAGTGAGTAACATTTCAGCTTATTTCTCAGGTGTCTGATTTTTACTGACAGTAATTCACATGCCACTTCGCACAGGAGAAATCATTTTTACTTTCTCGTATACAAAGTATAGAGAAAGTATAGTAATCATGAAAAAATTCGACTTTGAGATTTTGATGAATCTTGACATTTTAGACCTCCCTAAGTCTGAAAATACAGTTTCTTAGAATTATGTCTGTGTGCGTGTAAAAACAATAACTCAAAAACGCAACAAGATAGATGGATGAAATTCGTCATATGGTAGTTAAACCAAAATTGTAGATCTGTATTAACTTTTGGGCCAAATCCATCAACTGGAAGTGGTACTTGACCTGAACACATACTCGATTTTTTTTTTATTCATGCAGCTGCAGAATCCGATTTATTCAACATTACTTTTATAATAATTGTTCAATATATTAATTTGATTTGATTTGTTGTTGGTGGTTCTTTAATGTTCATAATATAAAAATACAATCATTGTCTTGCAATTTACAACTCAAACATCCACCCCATATCTGAGTACACAAGAAAGTCTAGGGGAGACCACTACCAATTTTTTAAAATAAAACGGCACTAATCGAGAGACTGACTAGGTCATCATACAAGATCAGCATATTGTTGCAAAATAATCACTTATCACATCGTTTAACAACAAAGCGATACAAACCATGTAAAATTCCTCAGTTGGCACTGTCTCTACTGAACTACAGGTAGGTAGGCGAAGACAGTCTGCCAAGTGATGAAAAACTAAACATACTAATATGTTTTTGTATTTATTTAATATTTGTTAATTTATCTTTTTTTAGTTCATATTCACGGCTCAAAATACTTGACACTGTGAAAATAATTCAGTAGCAGAATTATGCTTTAAAATATTTGTCCCCCTTTTTTCAATGTTTCTCTCTCTAAAAGCAGATAGTTGAAACATCATATTCTTTTTGTTCTTACCATCAACCATATCAAACATATTGCATACCAGGGATTTTTCCTGCCTTACATCCAAACCAGCTAGAATAGGCTCTAGGTTTCCTGAAATCCTACTCTGGATAAACAGGTTTAGATAATGTATATATTGTTCTTAATCATTGATGCCATCTCTGTCATTTTGTGCCCCTCCATACACCTATTACCTACTCTTACTCTGCTCATTAAGGGTTTACCATTCTTTTACATTGGCTATTCAAGTCTCACCACCCCTAACCTTCACACTACATGCTTGTTTTTCTTTGTTTCCCTCAATACAGCTAAGTTTAGTCTGCACACTGATTCAAGCCTAAGAATCCTGTTCTTCCTAAGCCCCCATGATTTTCATGATCACGCCTGTTAGAATACATTAGAATCTATTTTCTGATTTTTTTAATATCTTTTTAGGCCTTACGGTGGTAAAATTCTGTCTATACTGTAAATTGTATGTGCCTGAGATGGAATCAGAGATCAATATGGCTGATAGAAAATAACAAAGCCCAGTATGGGAGATTTTTCAATGAAATATTGAAGGCATTCATTATAAGCACATTGTCTTGGAGCAAGATATGTTGTGTGCTATAGACATTTTGAGTAAAAAACCCTCACACCTTAAAATTCACCTAAGTTTCATTTTAAATTGGCCCATTCTGGGCAATAAAATGAAAAGATAAAAAGTGCCAACATTCAGCGCAGATTTGTTCAGCACAAATGACATACAAAATATTTTAAAATTTATAAAGTTGCGTAAAATTGTTCATATTCAGTATCTGGTTTTATGCTTATTTTTATCAGACAATAACAAAACCAGATAGTAAACCATGTAGTGTAATAAGCTTCTACTAACATTAAGCTAATACTAGCAGACACCCGCCGTAGCATACGGCGGTGTAAGAATAGGAACGGAAAACGGTGAGAAAGGAATTCAGAAATCAAGTAGAAATAAATACTTCTTGAAAGACGCAGTGTGCATGTAGAATTTCTGGCCAAGTAGGATTACATATGAAAGTGATAAAAAAATCAGGCTTTCCGAATTTACGTACTATGGCCATGGCATCCTGATAGTTTTGTTGCATGTATCTTGGACTTCTTGGAAATGTGGATGGTAATATGATCATTTTGCCTACACGTACGTTATTTTCAGCGTTTGCTTGCAGTGCATCTGTATTCAAACATTGTATTGTTCCACTCACAGATCTTGTTGATGTAATCTGAGATAGTTGAGACGCGCGCCATCTGTTTTAACATACGTATCTACGACGTACTGTTGGAATAGTTTGCCGCTGAAGTGCAAAATACTAAATGTATTCCTCATTGCTAATCTGTACACGTAAAATTGGCATTGAGTAAGCCTTATTCGCTTGGTGGTTCTTTTATCGGGAACATGTTGTAAATCTTTGTTCCAGCCAATGTCTCCGTAAGGAAATAAAAGTGGGTAAACCATTGGATCGCAATTCATATTGAGCGTGGAAATCTGTTTACAGGAGTTGCATACGGGATAGATGCAAACGTTCCTTTCGGCAGGCGTTTCGCCATCTTCTCCAATGAAAATCACTACAATGTCGGGGCATTGTATCGTCGTAAATCCTGCCCAGGGTTTTCCTTGAAAACCATTCGTACAGATGCTGTTGGATTGGACTGAGCGATTTCATGCATGTGTTTGTATGATTTAATGAAGGGGTTGATGGTTCTGAGCATGGAATCTAGCTGAAGAAGTACATTTTCGCTGCATGCAGAGTTTGCTTTATTTTGTAAGCGTACTTCAGTAGCTTGCGCTGTGTCAAAAACATACAACTGTCCATATCCTGGAGAGGTAGAGGTGTTAGCGTATAGTGGAGAGATTTGGTGATAAATTTGCCCATGTATTTTAAAACAGTAGGTTGAGTTATCTATGCACCCATGGAAGCAAACGCAAGAGAAGAGTTGTATTCTCAAATGTGTTTACAATAATTTTTAGCTTCTGATGTTTGCTGTGTAAGAAGTTGTTGCAAAGACACAGGTGGCTCCCGCAAAGGTGGTAAAGCTACTTTACCGTTGTGGCAGCACCTTGAGTACTTATTGGATGTATTACGCTCAGCAGGCCAGTATAGTGCATGACATGGAAGAGGACGAATAGGAATCGAGAAATGCCGTGTTGGCTGCGTGTGGGAAGGACCGGATTTGAAGTGGAAGCAGGACGAACCAGAAGAGAAATATATTTAAGAGATTATATCTAAACCCGTTAAGTGTACAATTCTGTCTGATTGTGACACAAAACTAAACTCCATAGTAGCTTTTTAACCATACCATAATTACTAAAACGAAAACTGAAACTAATAGATACAAAAATAAAATAGAAATGTCTTTGTGAAATAAAAACTAAATTAAAACTAAAAATATGCAATGAAGGAAAACTAAAACTAAACTGAATTTCCAAGTAAGGTCAGAAAAAATATAGAAATAAAAACTAATATAAATATGCAAAACTATAATAACCTTGGTACAGTGTGTCCATTCAGCCTAAAGTGCAGCAGATATGATCATTGATTGAACGACACTGAGATGACTGCAGACAAATTGGACCTTGGCCACTTCACTTAATGGGAAACCCTCATTGAGAATAATGGTTTTTTTTTTCTGGTGGATTGCATAATTCTGACTCCTAATTCTATGGAAATGTTATTTTTGTTTAAAAAACTGTCACACTTTCAGTTTCACTATGCCATAATAAGCAAAGAGTTAAAGACTAAGTCAAAATTTCAATGCAGGCTTATAATTTGTGTCAGAAGAAACAATTGGATAAATGGCAATATTAAAAATATTAAAGCTGTGACACAACAGATGTGGTGCACCAAGTGAGATACGGATATAAGAAAGTCTGAAAGTTTTGAAGGTGATTTTTTTAAACAAAACATTTTTCTTTAATGATGCTTTCTTGTAGAGGTAGTGTTTATAATCAATATATATAGGGATTTTAATATAATTTTAAAATTAGAAACAAGATATCCTGCAGTTTTTCTCTCTCTTCCCCCCTTGCAACTGACAAACTGACTGATTCTTCTAAGAATTAATTAGAAAGTGAATAAAAAAGTTTGAAAAGGCCTTTAAATATAGTTCACCTGTTCCCTTGCTTGTCAAAACCAATTAATGCAATACAATTGTGCAGGGGGTCAAGAGCCTATCCAGCATCAAGGCACCAGTCAGTCCATCACAGAAGACTCATTCATACTGGGTCAATTCAGAATCACTATTAAATCAGATAGATAGATAGATAGATAGATAGATAGATAGATAGATAGATAGATAGATAGATAGATAGATAGATAGATAGATAGATAGATAGATAGATAGATAGATAGATAGATAGATAGATACTTTATTAATCCCAATGGAAAATTCACATTCTTCAGCAGCAGCATACTGATACAATAAATAATATTAAAGAATGATAATAATGCAGGTGAAAAACAGACAATAACTATGTATAATGTTAAATGTTAACGTTTACCCCCCCGGATGGAATTAAACAGTCGCATAGTTTGGGGGAGGAACGATCTCCTCAATCTGTCAGTGGAGCAGGACAGTGACAGCAGTCTGTCGCTGAAGCTGCTCTTCTGTCTGGAGATGATACTATTAAGTGGATGCAGTGGATTCTCCATAATTGATAGGAGCCTGCTGAGCGCCCTTCGCTCTGCCACAGATGTTAAACTGTCCAGCTCCATGCCAGCAATAGAGCTTGCCTTCCTCACCAGTTTGTCCAGACGTGAGGCGTCTTTCCTCTTAATGCTGCCTCCCCAGCACACCACTGCGTAGAAGAGGGCGCTCGCCACAACTGTTTCATAGAACATCTGCAGCATCTTATTGCAGATGTTGAAGGACGCCAGCCTTCTAAGGTAGTATAACCGGCTCTGTCCTTTCTTGCACAGCGCATCAGTATTGGCAGTCCAGTCTAATTTATCATCCAGCTGCACTCCCAGATATTTATAGGTCTGCACCATCTGCACACAGTCACCTTTGATGATCACGGGGTCTATGAGGGGTCTGGGCCTCCTAAAATCCACCACCAGCTCTTTGGTTTTGCTGGTGTTCAGGTGTAGGTGGTTTGAGTCGGACCATTTAACAAAGTCATTGATTAGGTCCCTATACTCCTCCTCCAGCCCATTCCTGATGCAGCCCACGATAGCAGTGTCATCAGCGAACTTTTGCACGTGGCAGGACTCCGAGTTATATTGGAAGTCCGATGTATATAGGCTGAACAGGACCGGAGAAAGTACAGTCCCCTGTGGCGCTCCTGTGTTGCTGACCACAATGTCAGACGTGCAGTTCCCAAGAACTGCTCCTTCGCTGCCCTGAGCTGGACTCGGAGTTCCTTCTGCACGCGCTTGAGCTCATGCTGATCACCGTCTTTAAAAGCCTTTTTCTTCTGGTTCAAAAGGCCCTTGATGTCACTTGTAATCCATGGCTTGTTGTTAGCATAGCAGCATACTGTTCTTACTGGAACTACAATGTCCATACAGAAGTTGATGTAGTCAGTAGTGCAGTCAACAACTTCCTCAAAGATCCCTGCAGGATGTCCCAGTCTGTAGTTCCAAAACATTCTCTCAGAGTATTCTCAGCCTCCGGGGTCCACTTCCTGAATGATCGTGTGGTTACAGGTAGGACTCTAACTTTTGGTTTATAGTGAGGCAGAAGCAGAACCAGGTTATGATCTGCTTTCCCAAGCGCAGGCAGCGGGGTGGCGCTGTATGCGTCTTTAACGTTTGCATACAGTAAATCAATAGTCTTATTTCCCCGGGTGTTAAAGTCCACATACTGGGAGAATGCAGGTAATGTTTTGTCCAGCGTCACATGGTTAAAGTCTCCAGCGATTAGCACAAGCGCCTCAGGGTGCTGCGTTTGTAACTTAGCAACAGCAGAATAGATGATGTCACTCACTGACTCCTCGTCCAGCCGAGGAGGGATGTACACGATGACAACAATGACATGTCCAAACTCTCTGGGCAAGTAGTAGGGACGTAAACTTACAGCCAACATTTCAATATTCCTGCAGCAAGTGGAGATTTTGACGTTAACATGTCCAGAGTTACACCACCGTGTATTAACATAGAGAGCGAGTCCTCCTCCTTTGTGCTTCCCACAGGTACTTACATCTCTGTCCGCTCTAACTGTGCTAAACCCGGGTAGCTCCACGTTGGCATCTGGGATGGTGTTATTTAGCCAGGTTTCGCAAAAACACAACAAACTGCATTCTCTGTAGGTTCTGACATTTTTCACCAGCGCAGGCAGTTCATCGATCTTATTTGAGATTGAGTTTACATTCCCCAGAATCACAGAAGGCACCGAAGGCTTCAAACGCCACTTTCTCGCAAGCCGCTTCATTTTTAGCTTAGTGCCGGCTCTGCTGCCACGATACCGCCTTCTTACCTCGTCAGGTAAATATGGAACCACACCGGCACTGGCATTTGTTCTCAGCGCTCGAAGTTGAGTACTTGAATAGGCAAGTCTCGGCGTGTAAAAATCCATGCCCACGTTGTAAAAGTAAGTGTGCCCAAGGAACGAATCCACATAAAATAAAGTAATAGCAGTGATCAATAAATAAAAATAGAAAAATAAAAGTAGAAAAGTACACATACATATACAGTCATACACGGAGCTGCTGAAAAGGCTGCCACTCACGGCGGCGCCGGATGTTATA
>NC_041396.2:74839498-74885056 GCF_900747795.2 Erpetoichthys calabaricus | reverse complement strand
GTCTTTATGAATATGATGCCACAAGCTTGGCACACCTATACTTGGCCAGTTTCGCCCATTCCTCTTTGCACCACCACTCAAGCTTCATCAGGTTGGATGGGAAGCATCGGTGCACAGCCATTTTAAGATCTCTCCAGAGATGTTCAATCGGATTCAAGTCTGGGCTCTGGCTGGGCCACTCAAGGACATTCACAGAGTTGTCCTGAAGCCACTCCTTTGATATCTTGGCTGTGTGCTTAGGGTCGTTGTCCTGCTGAAAGATGAACCATCACCTCAGTCTGAGGTCAAGAGCGCTCTGGAGCAGGTTTTCATCCAGGGTGTCTCTGTACATTGCTGCAGTCATCTTTCCCTTTATTCTGACTAGTCTCCCAGTCCCTACCGCTGAAAAACATCCCCACAGCATGATGTTGCCACCACCATTCTTCACTGTAGGGATGGTATTGGCCTGGTGATGAGCGGTGCCTGGTTTCCTCCAAACGTGACACCTGGCATTCACACCAAAGAGTTGAATCTTTGTCTCATCAGACCAGAGAATTTTCTTTCTCATGGTCAGAGAGTTCTTCAGGTGCCTTTTGGCAAACTCCAGGCAGGCTGCCATGTGCCTTTTACTAAGGAGTGGCTTCCATCTAGCTACTGTACCATACAGGCCTGATTGGTGGATTGCTGCAGAGTTGGTTGTCCTTCTGGAAGGTTCTCCTCTCTCCACAGGGGACTTCTGGAGCTCTGACAGAGTGACCATCGGGTTCTTGGTCACCTCCCTGACTAAGGCTCTTCTCCCCTGATCGCTCAGTTTAGATGGCCGGCCAGCTCTACGAAGAGTCCTGGTGGTTTCAAACTTCTTCCACTTACGGATGATGGAGGCCACTGTGCTCATTGGGACCTTCAAAGCAGCAGAAATTTTTCTGTAACCTTCCCCAGATTTGTGCCTCGAGACAATCCTGTCTCGGAGGCCTACAGACAATTCCTTTAACTTCATGCTTGGTTTGTGCTTTGACATGAACTGTCAACTGTGGGACCTTATAAAGACAGGTGTGTGCCTTTCCAAATCATGTCCAATCAACTGAATTTACCACAGGTGGACTGCAATTAAGCTGCAGAAACATCTCAAGGATGATCAGGGGAAACAGGATGCACCTGAGCTCAATTTTGAGCTTCATGGCAAAGGCTGTGAATACTTATGTACATGTGCTTTCTCAATTGTTTTATTTTTAATAAATTTGCAAAAATCTCAAGTAAACTTTTTTCACGTTGTCATTATGGGGTGTTGTGTGTAGAATTCTGAGGAAAAAAATGAATTTAATCCATTTTGGAATAAGGCTGTAACATAACAAAATGTGGAAAAAGTGATGTGCTGTGAATACTTTCCGGATGCACTGTATATATATATATATATATATATATATATATATATATATATATATATATATACTAGCAAAATACCCGCGCTTCGCAGCGGAGAAGTAGTGTGTTAAAGAGGTTATGTAAACATATATATACATAAACATATATACTTATATATACATATCTACATATACACATATCTACATATATACATATATATATACACATCCACATATATATACATATATCAACATATATATACACATACATATACACACATACATACACACACATACATACATACACACACATATATATATATATATATATATATATACACATACAGACACATAAATATACATATACATATTTACATATCTACATATATATACATATCTACATACATACACATATCTCTATCTATCTATCTATCTATATATATATATCTCTATCTATCTATCTATATATTTATATATATATAACATATATATCTCTATCTATCTATATATATATCTCTATCTAACTATCTATATATATACATATATATATACATCCCCGTGCTTTGCAGCGACGAAGTACTGCTTTTAAATTTTTATTAAGAAGAAAACCTTTTTAAATTGAGTGAAAATATACCAATAACAATTTGTTAAGGATCTGTTTTTTGTGAAGCTGACTTCACACAGCCTCTCCGCTGTTTTATAAACGAACGTCATATAAGGTCTTCCTTTTTCGTTGCTTTGCCAACGGAAGCAGACTTTTTATTTAATCCTGTTTTTACGATTGTTCTGTTTGTATATCACGTTGTCAGTTCAGCACTCCGGTTGTAATATGACCAAGGCGTGCAAGCACACTCTTGAGAATGCAACGTATAGTTGTACAGGAGAAAAGCAATCTTGCCTGAAATCAATGGCAACCTTTTGTAGGTCTATGAACTTAATTTAAACTTTAGGTTTACACGGTGCTTTCTTTCCGAAGTACCTGCACTCATGAATATGTCTGTATGCGTCAGTCGCTCAAATCCCCATGGTTCGCACCGGCGAAGTTCTGCTTTTAAATTTTTATTAAGAAGAAAAGAAAACCTTTTAAAATTGAGGGAAAATATACCAATAACAGTTTGTTAAGGATCTGTTTTTTTTGTGAAGCTGCCTTCACTCGAGTGATCACTTTGAGCTTTAAGCCTGAGAAATCACCCCGTAAATGCACACGTTTAATTGCACATCTGTTAATATGTATGCTTACAAAGTATTAAAAGACACTCAACAATTACACAGTATTAAAAGACACTCAACAATTAACGTCATTTACCTTCGTTCCCGTGTTTGACTCATGCTGTAAATCTCTTCCTTGTTTTCACTTCACGTGATTACGTAGGAGGCGTAATACGTGATGACGCGATACGTGACTCCGCCTCCTCCATTAGAGTATATGGACAAAAAAACAGGTTCCAGTTATGACCATTACGCGTAGAATTTCGAAATGAAACCTGCCTAACTTTGTAAGTAAGCTGTAAGGAATGAGCCTGCCAAATTCAGCCTTCTACCTACACGGGAAGTTGGACAATTAGTGATGAGTGAGTGAGTGAGTCAGTCAGTGAGTCAGTCAGTCAGTGAGGGCTTTGCCTTTTATTAGTATAGATAATTGCTGCGTCTGTGGAAGATTGCTTGTCTGATGCCGGGGGCAACCGCAGGCTCACAGCGCTGCAGCGGAGCACCTTGGAAGCAAATCCAAGTTGATCACAGTCGCACTATAAGCGCCTGTTGTCAATGGGTGATGCAAGGAATATTATAAATGCAGGGAACAGTATTACTTGGCCAATAACCTGGCCACGACCCTGCCTGACTGTTGTGTCTGTGTATAGGAGAGTGGTAGATCCTGCTACAATAAATAACCATACTGTTCCTGTTTCAAGCGGAATAAAGCTGGTTTTACTAAAGTACTGAGACTCAGCCTCGTGTTTTGGGGCCGAAGACAAGGTCTCACACGTCACATGGTACCAGGATTGAAGTCCTTGCACCAATGGAGCCCCAAGAAGTACAACACTACCCAGCGCAAGAAGAGCCCCCAGCGGCCGCCTCTGCCTTGGCACGGCCATGAGATGTGCAGCTGATGATGGCTCCTTCAAATGACCTTGAGTGTTTCCTATTTTGCTTTGAACGCACAACAACATTGATGTGCTAGGACAGGGGAGCCTGGGCAGCTATTTTGGCCCCTTTTTTTAACCAGAGAAGCCCTCCAAGCTGTACAGAATCTCCCTCCCGAAAGGCTCGATGATTATGACTTCCTGAAGCAACATACTGATCCGGATCGCCCAGTACGAGGACAGATCCAGGGCTTAGTGGACCTGATTCAAAGTTAGATCCACGGAGACCCTTTCGAGCGCATTGTGGAGAAGCTCGCTATTGATGCAGTCCTGTTAGGGTTAGACGAACGCCTTTGTGATGAAATTCTAAGGAACAACATCAACTCGCTGCTGGATCTGACCCGTACACTACAGGGTGCACAAGCTACCTGGAAACAACGGGGCTACCCAGGCTTGACCCCAATTTCGATCCAGCCAGCAAAGACCTTCAGGGTTGCCAGAGCCACAGGTGGACGATGCCATAGTGTGAACACCATAGTGCGGACTGAATGTAGCTGCTTTGCTGTGATCAACTGGAATATCTGGCTCAGGAGTGCCACCTCCCACCTGCACAAACAATGACTATCGGTCCGGCCCAGGTATGCAGCTCACAAGTTTCCCCAAAGATGTTAAAGAAGGGCAATTTTAAGGTATCTATTATGCTGGCCGGATGGGAATTCTCGCCATTGTTGGACTCTGGTAGCAACCTCTGCGTAGTCCGCCGTGACTTGTTCCAGCAGTCCCTTTATAAGGCCACAGACAAAGTGAACATTCTCTGTGTCCATGGGGATATTAAAACTGACAAGACTATACACTGCCTGGTCAAAAAAAAAGTCGCCACCTGGATTTAACTAAGCAAATAGGTACGAGCCTTCTATTGGATAATTACTGCATGGGCGATTATCTTTCAGCTGGCAACAAGTTATTTAACCCCAACTGGTGCAATGAGTTGCTTCTCATTTCTTGAACAACCATGTCGAAAGACACATCTCGTGGTCATGGAAAAGATGTTAGTCTGTTTGAGAAGGGTCAAATCATTGGCATGCATCAAGCAGAGAAAACATCTAAGGAGATTGCAGAAACTACTAAAATTGGGTTAAGAACTGTCCAACGCATTATTAAAAACTGGAAGGATAGTGGGGGCCCATCGTCTTCGAGGAAGAAATGTGGCCGGAAAAAAATCCTGAATGATTGTGATCAGAAATCACTTAAACGTTTGGTGAAATCAAATCGAAGAAAAACAACAGTAGAACTCAGGTCTATGTTTAATAGTGAAAGTAAGAGCATTTCCACACGCACAATGTGAAGGGAACTCAAGGGATTGGGACTGAACAGCTGTGTAGCCGTAAGAAAACCACTAATCAGTGAGGCAAACTGGAAAAAAAAGGCTTCAATTTGCTAGGGAGCATAAAGATTGGACTCTGGAGCAATGGAAGAAGGTCATGTGGTCTGATGAGTCCAGATTTACCCTGTTCCAGAGTGATGGGCGCATCAGGGTAAGAAGAGAGGCAGATGAAGTGATGCACCCATCATGCAAGATTTTGGTGAAAAATTAATGCAACACTGGATGGAACTAAATCTTGTGACATTGCAGAAGCTTATCGAAACAATGCCATAGCGACTGCGTGCCGTAATCAAAGCTAAAGGCGGTCCAACGAAATATTAAGAGTGTGTGACCTTTTTTTTTGGTGGTGACTTTTTTTTTGGCCAGGCAGTGTATTACTACCTCTGAAATTTAAAGGGAAGAACTTTAAGGTTTGGACTGCCATATCAGACACCTCACCCTGGCCACTCCTAATAGGAAAAAGGAATCCCCTCTTCCCACAGGTCTTGGTCACCTGCAGAGCAACTTCCCCCGTAGTGGATAATGAGAGGCTCGCCACAGACAAAGTCATTCAAGGAAACAGGTTTGAAATTGAACCAGAGTTGTCCAGCGAGGTTGGAGACAAATCCTTAAGTGAAGACCAGGGACAGCTGGCAAACTTTTCCACACCATGGTACACACCAACAGCCTCCCCAGATCAGACACTCAATACGGACCCAGATGAAAACAAAATAGCAGTGGGAGGCGAGTGTGATGCTGCATCGGACACGGTAGCAGTGGGAAGCAAGTGTGATTATGCACCTAACACAGAAGAAGTAGAGACTGCCATCTAGACGGAGTTTCCTCGCCCGCAACGAGCTGATAACAACTTGGATTTTGCATTCAGACAAGCCCACGTCGCAAATGATTCATTACCTGGAGAGAGAGGACCTGAATTTTAAAACACCACATTTTTTACTTAAGGATGGTTTTCTATATCGGGTGATTTCTGATTGCATGGGTGACAGACGTATCAAGCAATTGGTAGTACCAAATAAGCATAGAGAGTAGGTTTTAAAAACTGCTCACAGTCACATTTAGGGGGATCACCTTGGCGCAAAAAAGATGAGGGAACGCATTTCAAAACGCTTTTATTGGGTGAAAACGGGCTGGAATGTAAAGCAATTTTGTAAGGCTTGTCCCGACTGTCGAATAGTTTCTGCTCACAGACCCGCCAGGGCACCCCTTGTACCGATGCCTATTTTAGATGTCCCCAATGAGAGGGTGGGATTAGATATTGTTGGCCCGCTTCCCAGGAGTAAAACTGGCTTTCAGTATATGCTCGTGTTAATCAATTATGCCACAAGATACCCAGAAGTAGCTGTGCTGCTGCGGGCAGACGCCCAGACTATTGCAAAAGCATTCTCAGATATGTTCACTCATATTGGTATCCCTCACGAGATTCTCACTGATCAGGGCACACCCTTTATGTTTCGCATTATGAAGCAGCTATGCGAAAGTTTCAGAATTAAGCAGTTACACTCCACTGTTTATCATCCGCAGACGAATGGCCTGACTTAACAATTTAATAAAACCCTAAAACAGACGATCCAGCCTCCTGGAATATTCCATGGGGTTTGCTTAAGCCTCAAATGGACAAGGTGGGGGAGGTGCTTGCATATCCCTGTCCCAAAACACAGAGGCAGGTTTGTGCCTTCCTTGGGCTCACGGGGTACAACAGGCAGTTAATTCCCAATTTTGCACAACAGGCCACCCCCCCCCCACCCCTTACTGACTTGACAAAGGGCAGAAAGAATATGCCCCAAACCCGTGACCCCACTGCAAGCCAAGGGGACTGCTCTTTATCAGTCCTGGGAAGAACGTATCCAGAATAAGCCCTCTCCTCCAATCCTTATGTGCCGAAGGCAACCTGGCCAGGTATAACCAGTTTATGTCATCACAACTTTAGAAATTCATTGTGTTTTATTACAATATACTGCTTACCAAAGACATTAAAAAAAGTTAATATTTAAACAATGTAGAATAGAACTACAAACCTTCAACTATTCAAATTCAAAATGCATTTACAATAATTGTAATAGTGCATTTAAATTGGGGGCTAATAGAATACTGTCTTCTGAGGGGATAATCAATCTTCTTTTTATTTACAGCTTCTTTTAGTGAACATCTCCACCAAGCACTTTTGTAATAAATATGAAAATATAATCACTTTGGAATAGATAATATGTGTTAGCAGAATATTTAAATAAGCAACAAAACCAAATGATAGAAGGGAATAGACAGCATTTAATTAAAAGACACCATACATCATATAATAGTAGAATGGCATTCTAATTCAAACCTGCATTGGTAGAGAAATAAGGAAGCTGTCAAATACTAGTATATCAGGCTTGGGCGAACGCAGAAGTGAAAAGGTGGGGGAGGGAATGCATCACTGACCTTTATCTATATTGTACACTTCATTTTCTAGTAATTGGTACAGTATTTCTTATATGTCATGTCACCTTCTTTTATTCAAAAAATAAATCATAGGCATGACTCTTATGCTCAAATATGATGCATACATTGATATGATTCGTGGTTACTTTGACACAAGCATAATTTTTACCGTAAGATTTTATAAAGAGGTGTAATAATTTTGCATATTTAATTTTATGCTGTTGTATTACTTACGCAGCATAGCCAATTCTTATTTTCCCTTTGTTAAAAACATAGAGCATGTAGAAAATATTAGGCTGCATACCAGATTTATTTCAGCAAAAATATTTCTTAACAGAAACAATATATGAATTGTATCATATTCAAAAAAGTCAAGAATATTTTTTTAATTATATGTTATTACATTTTCTATTAATTCTGGCTATACAACAACTTACAACTTGCACTGGAGGACAGTACAGTATACAAAAAGATTTCACAAGGAATCTCACTTTTTGTATTTGCTTTACCACTAACAAAAAAGGGTACATTATTACATATGACAGCATGAAAAGGTCACTTATGCTACTTTTGATTAAGGTACAAGAGAACATCATCAGCAGTCATATGTTTTTACTTCATACAAGACCCTTTTTACTCTGTTATTATTTTTATCAAGTGATAAGCATAAAAATAAATATTAAACAAATCACCAATATAAAATAAATTCTAAGTAGAGCAAACCAATGTCATTTAATTGAATTACCTATACATATATCTGCATTTTTAAAAATTGTATTAGTATCAACATATTAGTAAGCATATTAGTAATTAATATTCTAAATATTAAAAAAAAAGTTTCAACTGTTTTTTCATCTTAAAAGTCAAACCTAACATGAGTAACATAGCCATTAAAATAATATGCTGAAAATGCTATCATTTATCATAATATAATTAAATCATAGTTAAAACAACAGTATAATGAAAAAGGAGGGAAAACTTTAAAAGATTTCCACCATTATTCTAGTTATATTACATGTTTAAAATGCAATGTGGGTTGCAGATGGTTGCCTAATTTGCATTGAATTCAAAAATTATTACAGCCAGTCCAGGAGTATCCCTAGGGAGGAATAGCAATTTTTCCATTGTCATATATTCAAGATTCTAGGTCAGTGCTTGACCTTGGATGAAATACAATAGCAGCTTTTAAGAAGGTTGTTTTGTTAACTTTGCTCAGATTCACCTGCTCTAAAAAAATTGAAACCCACAGGGAATTCATGACAAGGTATTTTTTTCTTAGCAGGAGAGATGAAGATTAGAAATTTTTGCTCTTTATTTTTAAACATAAACAAGAAACAAAAACTATAACAGCAACATACATTTTAATCTTCCAAGACACAAACTGAAATTGAAGGTTTTCCATATACTAACTTAAGCTTCCCTAAGCAATTGACACTTTATCAATCCTGTTCTTTCCTTTTAGTCCAGCTTTAATTGAAAAAATAGGCCCCAAAATGTATTTACAAACAGAATACCAGCAATGATTACTTAATTGAAATTCTGCTTTAACTATTTTTAGGTTTATTCACATATAGCGAACAAAGAGCCTATTGCAAGAGACATGCCTGTTTGTCTGTCTGTCTGTCTTTCCATTTGTCTCTTCACATGAAACAACTCCACCCCCAGTGGACCAATTTTGTTGAAATGTGGCACACTTGTTGTTCAAGGAAATTTTTCAGGACAGTTTAATTTCCATTGCGATCACAGTGTACACAGTTAAAATTTCAAAATCTCCCATTGCATAGCATCGACAAATCTTACTTCTTAAAACAAAGAAACATTCAGTATGACTTTAATAATTAATTACTTTACTATTTCAATTTTCCTTGATAAATGTTATGCCAACTTGTATATTTTCTTCTTTTTGACCTCAGATAGCCACTATTGATGGCAAACTTATCCATCCATCCATCCATTTTCCAACCCGCTGTACAAGTTAATAAAACCCTAGCAGGCTGCATGCGTGGGCAGGAAGTTATTTGTTGCCAATGGCAGCTTAAGCACGTGTGAGACAGCAATCCTCCATTGGCAAGTCCAGCTCGGTACACACAGATCATTCCATATCCAAAAATTGTTTCTTCTTTATGAAATCTTCCCTGCAATTTAAAAACAAGCAAAAGAGTCCTCCTGATGCTTCAAGTTGTAACAGGTAAGTTAAATAATCTTCCTAACCGTAAAAGTATAAAATGAACACAAGGAAAACAAAAGGTTATCTAGCTATGAATGATTACCTTGTAACATTATGCACAAGAATAAATAAATATTTACACAGCATTAACCTTACACTAATCCTTCCCCACAGCAACATTATCTGCAGACTACAATGATGACAAGACATTAACATGTCAGGGGCAGTTCATGTTATGTGGCATGATAAATAACCGAAAAATATCAAAATGTCCCCGTTTTAACAGGCTGCCCATCTAATAAAATACGAATCAGCCAAAACAAACCTCCTCACAATATATTTGGAACAGCAACCATGAGAGGAAAAGCTTGATTAAGAACTTGTGTTCAATTTGAATAGCATTTCAAGAAGGACCAAGAAGCAGACAAAAACAGAAAGTACGATATTTATTTGTTTCTACATCAAGCACTGTGTGGAGTCATATGTGTTAATTTCTGAAAGTGTTTTTTTTTTTTGTCTGATGATGAAATAAAGCAGGCATTAAACACAAAAAATCATCCAGATTTGGGACTTTGAAAATCTGGTCACCCAGTAATTTACCAACAGAGTGCCACATTTACCAGATATCAAAAATGGGTACTCGCTGTAATAAAGTTTGCCATTCACTTCTGGTATTCCCAAATATTTGTCATAACTAAATAGTTTTGCAAGTACAATTCCATAAAAATTATAATGGCCAGACATGCTCAAGCAAAGAAGGAATTAATTAATAAAGTTTGTTTTTTTTTCCTAATTTAGGTTAGGTTAATTGTCAATTGCAAATTGCCATTATGTAGGAATATGAGGTGTGCATATGTGTGAGTGACAGTGGTCATTGTGATGCACTAAAGTCCTGTCCAGGTATGTTTTCAGCCTTTTGTCCAATCCTGGTGAGATTAACCTTTGGCCCCCAACCCCTTAAATGGAATGAAAAGGTTCAAGTACCTAATGTACCTGCTGAATTCAATCCATTGAGGGTTACAAGGGTTACAGTGCTTGCACAGTCCTCAAATGTCCCTGAATGTTGCAACATGCATACATCTTTGCTGTCATCCCATTTTCATAGTGATCACAGTCTGAACTAGGGCAGGGGAATTTAGGACTGATTACCTTTCTGCTCTTTTACTAGTTTTAAAACAAAAATGAGTGTATAAATATGTTTTCCATTTGTCCAACAATGTGACATGTTCTTTTTTATTTCGCTCATCATTTTGGGTTGTATTTTGACTGTGCCTTACTTGTAATTAGTGTATAGTACACTGGGACTATAATGGGAAATGAGGTATTACAGTACATGTAAAGATAATTCACTCTCTTAGAAGTTTTCACATTTTATTGTTATACAATATTGACTTATGCAACCAATTAATTTGGGTGTTATATTTGTAATTAATTTAGAGCACTTTGCAGACATTTATTTTCATTTTGACAGGAGTTTTTTTTTCTGTTGATCAGTGTCAAAAACACCAAATTAAATCCACTGTGATTCAATGTTGTATAACAAAAAATGTCAAAATTTCCAAGAGGGATGAGTACTTTTTGTAGGCTCTGTATTTAAACAAATTGAATTGAACTGAATGCACTTTGAATTAGAGTAACACCTAGAGTGTTTGGTTCTGCTACTTTACTGATCCAGATTTCTTAATTTAAATCCTGGCCCATTCACTTTGTGGAATTTGAACGGTATACTCCTAATGTATAAAACTAGTCTTACTTAAATTTTGTACTACCTTACTCATGATTCAGAACTTAGTAATATTATCTCAGCAGAATATACAGGTATTTGAAAACACTTGTGATTCGCTTAATTGTTCTGATTGACAGTTTAAATGTTTGAGTTCATCCCACATGCCAAGTATTGATCTACTTTTAATTGTGGAATCTATTCTATCATAGTCTTAAAATTATTAGAATCTATAACATTTCCCTAGAGAACCAATTAGAGGAAGGTTTGATTAAGAATTAGAACATCTGATATAAAAGGTTTTGAAGAAGGAATAAGTTCATTAAAGTTAAACCACTAGTTGACAGAAATTAACCAGCTGTTTGGGTTAAAGCTACCGTAGTTTATAGCTCAGTCCAAAATTCTTCTTAATAAATCAAATGGTGAATTGTTAGTTTTGTCACACACGTGCGAATGGGAAGCAGCTAAAAGGGCTCAAAAGACAGGCAATTCCTTGCCAAACCAGGGGATGACAGAGTACACTAATCCTTGCTCTTTTCCATTCACAGACTGATCATGGGAAATTCCAGTTGGGTCTGATGATGTCACTTCCGGTTCTGGCGACATCATTTCCAGTTCCTGCCCGAGAAAGCCACTTCAGGTTCCTGTCTAATGACATCATTTCCCCTTTTCCACTATATAACCACCATGTTTGCCTGTTTGCTTTGTTCTTGTTCTGGACTGAAATCTGCAACATTGAACCACAACCTTCGCTTATTTTGGAAGCCAAATTCCAGTATACAGGTGGCTGCCCCCAAACCTTTTTCTGTGTTGTGTGGAACTTATTACAGTTTGTAAAGAATTTTTTTTAAAAATCTATATTACTAAACCACAGTTTAATTTATGCACGGCGGACGCACTGAAGCGCATGCGCACTGCGCCGTGGCACCCCAGAGTCAAACGAAGAGTCAGTAGATGGCGCCCAAACAACACAAACTGTAAACTAAACTTGCTCTAATCCACTGTGCCAGCAGTCTGTATGGCATAGGCCCAAACAACACAACCTGTAAACTAAACTTGCTCTAATCCACTGTGCCAGCAGTCTGTGTGGCATGTTTGAATCACATAACGGTCATTTAGTAACAGAGAAACAAAAACGAGACCACATGGATAAAAACAATAAACAGAGGCTCCTACAACGCACTTCACAAACACCAGAAGCAAAGAACTCCGAGCCCGTACGGATGAAAACAATGAACACGCCTACAACGCGTTTCTGAAACACTACATGCAAGAGAGGCACGGATCCAAAAAGAAGCTGCACAAAGGCTACAAAGTCGTTCAGTATTCCAACAAAGAAAAAGACAACGACAGGAACGACGGACAGACGCTGAACAATTCCGCCAGTTAGCTGAGAACGCATTCTATAATGAGTCCACTGTTCATGAAAATTCATTGGGATTAATGACTGTCATTTGCAGTCATTGTCATTCACTTAACTTCCTTGAAGAAAAAACTGGCAGTACAACTGATGAGTTTACACGTTATTGTCAAAAAGGTCATGTTAAGCTGCCTGCTTTGGATGAATATCCTGAATATTTACATATGCTTTTGACTAACAATGTACCCGAAAGTAAAAGCTTTATGGAATGCATTAGATCCTACAATAGTTCATTTGCTTTTGCATCTACCGGGGTAAATATCAAGCCACCACCTGGTAATGGCCCATACTGCTTTCGTGTGTGTGGACAAATATTGCATCGGATTGGAACAGTGCACCCTGAGCCAAATCACCAACGCAAATTTGCCCAAATGTACGTGTTAGATCTAGAGTTAATCAACGAATGAACCTTCCTGAAAATAAGCAATGCACAGAGCTCATAATGAGAAACGTAGCTGAAGTCATAAACAATCACCCATTAGCAAACTCTATAAAGATGCTACATGAGGTTGAAAAAGAAGCCAATACAAAAGCACAGGTGCACGGTGTAGCACCAACTAAAATTGCCTTAGTGCTAATAAAGGACAAAGAACACCATCCGAGACAATACAATGTTCCCATCGTTAATGAAGTGGCAATTGTGTTTCAAAGAAAAGACGGTGAGCCTCCGTTTCACCGCGATATTGTCATGCATTTACGTCCTGATGGAACCAACCAACCTAAATTCCAACGTGTGAACATTGGTTTTACTTATAAGTGCAACAACTCAAAGACATTTTGGACTTACATGATGTGACAATTATAATTCCATTTTTGTTTTAATAAATTGGTTAATGTTAGTACAAATATCTATAATTCAATGAAAACTTTACCAGGACGCTCCCACCCTCCATCACTTTTCATTCCGGACGCAGGACACACTGAGGCGCATGCGCACAGCCCCTCAGCGCCCCAGAGTCAAACCCAGCGGCGCCCCAGAGTCAGTGGGTAGCACCCGAACAACACAACCTGTAAACTAAACTTGCTGTAATCCACTGTGCCAGCAGTCGGTGTCAGCAGAGGCAAAGGAATCGCGGCTCCACAAAACGAAACCGCTTTAGTATTGATATGCGTATTTAATTAAATGACATTTCCACGGACGCACCCACCCTCCATGATATTTCATCCATCCAAATATCGGAATACAGTATATACTATGATTCACATTATCACAACTCATTTCAACATACCTTCTATAAATAAAAGGGCCTACAGCAATAATAACCAAACATTTTTGTGAACCAGCACTTGGCAAGTCCAAATTTCTAAAATCCACCAACATAAAAATAAAACAATCTAAATTTAAATATAATAACTCAAATATTTCATTTTTTTCATTTGATATGAAGAATTGTTTGATTATTGATTAAATATAACCATATTCTATATTAGTTGCACACAGGAATGCATATCAAACAAAATCAGCAATGACTTAATACCACACATACTTAAGATGCTAAATCTAAATTGTATTAGGTGTGCCTTTCAAAAAAAGAAGACATAATGTTTAAAAAGTCAAATGTTCTTTAGACAGATTTTATCTTGATGTTGCTGAATTTGAAGAATAATATTTTTGGTATTATTATTTCTGGAATGTGAAAGCTTAAACACCTCAGTGAAGGTCTAATGACATATAATATGTAATCTTATCATACTGAGCAGACAGTGTCACAATGCCGAAAACAGCACAGTCAGATTGTGCCTGCAGGGTGCACACATTTCACAGCACCATCAACTGAATTCCTCTGAGAGCCTTCTAAATGACACAACCAGCAAAAGGCAGGAGTGGCTGTCAAATATTCAGAAGAAGAGCTTTCATCTTAATCAGTGTCTGCCACTGAAGCCACAAAAACTGGACATTCATCACCTGAATCATGTTATTCTTTCATAATAGTGAACTGAATATCATGCACAATACTTAAAGGCAATATTGCAAATGACAATTTTAAAAATGACTCAGTCAGTCTGGTTTTCAAACATATTACTTTTTTTTTTACAGTACAGCTTTCACATGAAAATCTACTATAGAAAGCTACAAAAGTAAAACATCCTAAGACATCATAGCATCTTAAGGTCAGGAGGTGGAGTCTAGTGACTTGAAAAATAACCCCTTTCTGCATTTTTTAATTATTCGATTATTTTTTTATTTGGATTAAATCACACATATATTCTAAACATTTGAGTCAAAAGGTAAATGTGTTACAAATTATGTTTATAAAAGAACATTAATATGTAAAATGTACAATTTATTTATATGTATATTATTTACATATTAGTTTTAGTGATGTGTTTTGTGGACTTGGAAAAGGCGTCCGATCGTGTCCCTCTGGGAATCCTGTGGTGGGTGTTCCAGGAGGATGGGGTGCCGGACCCCCTGATAAGGGCTGTTCGGTCCCTGTACAACTTGTGTCAGTGCTTGGTCCGCAGTAAGTCAAACCCGTTTCCAAAGAGAGTTAGACTCCACCAGGGCTGCCCTTTGTCACCTATTCTGTTAATAACTTTTATGGACAGAATTTCTAGATGCAGCCACGGTGTTGAGGGGGTCTGGTTTGGTGGGCTCATGATTGGGTCACTGCTTTTTGCAGATGATGTTGTCCTGTTTGCTTCATCAGGCCGTGATCTTCAGCTCTCTCTGGATCGGTTCGCAGCCGAGTGTGAAGCGGCTGGGATGGGAATCAGCACCTCCAAATCCGAGACCATAGTTCTCAGCCAGAAAAGGGTGGAGTGCCCTCTCAGGATTGTGAGCGAGATCCTGCCCCAAGTGGAGGAGTTCAAGTATCTCGGGGTCTTGTTCACGAGTGAGGGAAGAATAGAGCGGGAGATCGATAGGCGGATTGGTGCGGCGTCCACAATGATGTGGGCTCTGCATCAGTCTTTCGTGGTGAAAAAGGAGTTGAGACGAAAGGCAAAGCTCTCAATTTACCAGTCGATCTACGTTCCTACACTCACCTATGGTCATGAGCTATGGGTAGTGACCGAAAGAATGAGATCGCAAATTCAAGCGGCTGAAATGAGTTTCCTCCGCAGGGTGTCTGGGCTTTCCTTTAAAGATAGGGTGAGAGGCTCAGTCACCCGGGAGGAGCTCAGAGTAGAGCCACTGCTCCTACATATCGAGAGGAGTCAGATGAGGTGGCTCAGGCATCTGTTCAGGATGCATCCTAGACGCCTCCCTGGTGAGGTGTTCTGGGCACGTCTAACCGGGAGGAGGCCCTGGGGAAGACCCAGGACACACTGGAGGGACTATATCTCTCGGCTGGCCTGGGAACACCTCGGAATTTCCCACGTATAGCTAGTAAAAGTGGCCAGGGCAAGGGAAGTCTGGGTATCTCTGCTTAAGCTGCTGCCCCCGCGACCCAATCTCGGATAAGTGGAAGATGGATGGATGGATGGATGGATGGACACAAGGGAGAAAAATAAAAGATGTGATTGAACAAATATATGAATTCATTCTTGAACCAGTTAATTCACTAAATACCCTTGGGGATCCATTATTTTTCCTCACAGCATTAGGTGCCTCTCCATTATAAGACACACTCATTGACATACTGAGATTGATATATTTATGGACAATTTAGGGTTGCCAACCAAACCTAACCTGTAGAATACTACAAAAACACCAGAAAAAAAACATTCCGGACATGGAAGATGTCCAGTATATCCATCATAACTATTGTACTTTCATACAAGTCTACTGAACACATTTATTTTTCTATTTCATACCATTACAATAATTTATACATTCAGCACACAAAAACAAGAAATAAACCAGAATCATTACTAAAATAAAGGTGTAGATGAAAAAATGAAATTATATATAACTTAGGCCTGTAATTTGTACAGTAATTTATATGCAGTACCAATAAAATATACCACTGATTTTTTGAGCACTTTTATTGGTAATAAGCTTAAATAAGTGACATATCCATCTAAACTAGGAAAACTGCTACTTGTTTAACAGGAAATGGAAAGTGCTAAAATATTTCCTTATAATTAAGAATGGAAGAAGCAATGCAAACAAGAGCAAATTTGATTTATAACAAAGAAAAACACAATACATAAGTATATACTGTTTGTTGTCACACATGGCAGTATGGAGTTTCTTTATCAGGGACTGATTTAATGGCACACCAGGTAAAGGGGTGAGATGTGGAATTGTTATTTACATGCTTTCATTTCCATCCCTAAACTGGAAAAGAACAGTTTATATGCAGAAGACTGACATTACTACCATTATGCCTTCAGTACTCCCTTTCCAGACACAGAGAATAAAAAAGCCCCATTACAGAAAGTTTGCATCATCTAACCAACAGCACACTTAGAGAAATGACTATTCTTCCCATGTATGTTTTCACTTAAACATGGCAATTGTCAAGGTTTCTTTTTTGCATTTTACGTTAAATAACTTTAATAAATGAATTAATGCTTATGCTTTGGTTTGTATTTGTATCTACCTGTGAACATGCCTGCACTCAGTGAGGAGTGCTATACAAAAAGTATGACACATATACAATGGTGTGAAAAACTATTTGCCCCCTTCCTGATTTCTTATTCTTTTGCATGTTTGTCACACAAAATGTTTCTGATCATCAAACACATTTAACCATTAGTCAAATATAACACAAGTAAACACAAAATGCAGTTTTTAAATGATGGTTTTTATTATTTAGGGAGAAAAAAAAATCCAAACCTACATGGCCCTGTGTGAAAAAGTACTTGCCCCCTGAACCTAATAACTGGTTGGGCCACCCTTAGCAGCAATAACTGCAATCAAGCGTTTGCGATAACTTGCAATGAGTCTTTTACAGCGCTCTGGAGGAATTTTGGCCCACTCATCTTTGCAAAATTGTTGTAATTCAGCTTTATTTGAGGGTTTTCTAGCATGAACCGCCTTTTTAAGGTCATGCCATAGCATCTCAATTGGATTCAGGTCAGGACTTTGACTAGGCCACTTCAAAGTCTTCATTTTGTTTTTCTTCAGCCATTCAGAGGTGGATTTGCTGGTGTGTTTTGGGTCATTGTCCTGTTGCAGCACCCAAGATCGCTTCAGCTTGAGTTGACGAACAGATGGCCGGACATTCTCCTTCAGGATTTTTTTGGTAGACAGTAGAATTCATGGTTCCATCTATCACAGCAAGCCTTCCAGGTCCTGAAGCAGCAAAACAACCCCAGACCATCACACTACCACCACCATATTTTACTGTTGGTATGATGTTCTTTTTCTGAAATGCTGTGTTCCTTTTACGCCAGATGTAACGGGACATTTGCCTTCCAAAAAGTTCAACTTTTGACTCATCAGTCCACAAGGTACTTTCCCAAAAGTCTTGGCAATCATTGAGATGTTTCTTAGCAAAATTGAGATGAGCCCTAATGTTCTTTTTGCTTAACAGTGGTTTGCGTCTTGGAAATCTGCCATGCAGGCCGTTTTTGCCCAGTCTCTTTCTTATGGTGGAGTCGTGAACACTGACCTTAATTGAGGCAAGTGAGGCCTGCAGTTCTTTAGACGTTGTCCTGGGGTCTTTTGTGACCTCTCGGATGAGTCGTCTCTGCGCTCTTGGGGTAATTTTGGTCGGCCGGCCACTCCTGGGAATGTTCACCACTGTTCCATGTTTTTGCCATTTGTGGATAATGGCTCTCACTGTGGTTCGCTGGAGTCCCAAAGCTATAGAAATGGCTTTGTAACCTTTACCAGACTGATAGATCTCAATTACTTCTGTTCTCATTTGTTCCTGAATTCTTTGGATCTTGGCATGATGTCTATCTTTTGAGGTGCTTTTGGTCTTCTTCTCTGTGTCAGGCAGCTCCTATTTAAGTGATTTCTTGATTGAAACAGGTGTGGCAGTAATCAGGCCTGGGGGTGGCTACGGAAATTGAACTCAGGTGTGATACACCACAGTTAGGTTATTTTTTAACAAGGGGGCAATTACTTTTTCACACAGGTTTGGATTTTTTTTCTCCCTAAATAATAAACACCATCATTTAAAAACTGCATTTTGTGTTTACTTGTGTTATATTTGACTAATGGTTAAATGTGTTTGATGATCAGAAACATTTTGTGTGACAAACATGCAAAAGAATAAGAAATCAGGAAGGGGGCAAATAGTTTTTCACACCACTGTACTGTACATTCATACAGTATGTATATACTATAGCGACCTACGAAGAAACCAAATAGGATACCCGGTAAGCTTTTGGTGGATGCCGGAGCACCTTGCTTTATTAATTGTGAGAGATGGCCAGCAGCTTGTCCTGGCCAATACATCCACACTGCCAGATGGAGTCCTCCCTGCAACATGGACGTGCCCCGAATTCCTACAGGGCATCATGGACAATGGAGTTCGGCTTCACAGCCCTGCTGGATCCCGTGGGGGCCGCCAGGGGATGCTGTAGGGAGGCACAGGGATTTCTATTTTCCCTATAGGCCGGAAGTACTCCCAAGTCACGGGAACGGAAGAACTGAAGTTCTTCCGGGAAGAAGAAAAATAAGAGTTTTCATCTGACCCGGAAGTGCTATGGAATCACATGGACTGAAGGACAGAAGCACTTCCGAGTCGAGGACTATTTAAAGCACTATGGGAAACCCAGCAGGGAGAGCTGGAGTTGGGAGGAAGAGTGACAGAGCTGCTGGGTGGAGTGGAGGATTGATTATTGTTGATTTATTGTTATTGTTATTTGATTATTGAGTATTGTGTAAGTGGAGGTGCTTTGTGCACATTATTATATTAATTAAAAATATTACTGGGACTTTTAACCTGGTGTTTGGATGTGTTGTCTGTGGGTTTTATGGGGCAACAGCGACCCCTAATGTCACATAATACAATGCAGTTCCAAATGCTTTCTTTTTGCTCATGCTATGGGTGCACAGTGTGGGGTAGCCCAGTAATCATTAGACTGTGACCTCCTCAGCTCTTTGCCCATACAATTGCACAAAATCATGGATGATGGTTGATCTGTGTTCACTTCACTATGGATCCACAGACATCTGTTGGAGTGTCAGAAGTGGAGGGCCCACCAAGGTATGGACCCAGTTTGTCTCTGAGAAGGAAGAAGTTGAATTTTGTATACCACTTCTCTCTCTGTTTCTAGCATAAGGCAAGGTCTAATCCAGGGGTGTCCAACTCCAGTCCTGATGGGCCACAGTGGCTGCAGGTTTTCATTCTAATCCTTTGAATTGATTCATTTCTTCATTAAATGGCAGTTAAACAGAAATGAGATGTGAAATGAGCCAGCAGATAACCAGCTAAATTGGAACGTCAAACTCCAGCCAATTTTACTCCAACCAGTTTCTTAATGAGAAGCCAATTCTTGCTGTTAAGTAATGCCATTATTGAATATCATGACTTGTTGCTGCTCTTGTTCTGCCACAGCAGACTGTTGATTATCTGTTTTTTCTAAGACCACCATCAAGATATTTTGGTGACCTGAGCAGACCAACATGACCGAAACCTTCACCTTTCTTTATTTTCAGGTTAGCCATGTGGCAGCTTATTTTGTGCCTCATTATTGTTAGGATGCTCAAAAAGGAAAAAGAAACAGCTAATGGGTCTGAGTCGTGTCAATTAAAACTAAGACAAAACAAGTTAATCAGCAGCAAAAATGGCTCACTAATTAAGAACATGGTTAAAATGAAAACCTGCAGCCACAGCGGCCCACCAGGACCAGAGTTGGACAGCCGTGGTCTAACCTATGAGCTATCCTTCATTTTAGGCTAAAAACCTAAATAAATTGACATGACTGGAAGTGCTTTCCCTGCATATTCCCTGGATATCACAGTTACATCATTTCCTGTCACCACCAGCCTGAAGGTGATTTCAGACAAACTTTTGTGCAGCATCCAGACGATCTTGCAGATGGCGTGCATACTCTAATCCGGGTGGGCATTAGGAGAACGCCCATATTCTAAATCCAGGGGGTATCCGGAGTTCACACCCATGCATCAAGGATCATTGGCAATTGCACATTCTAGTTTCTTTGATCCTGTGCAGTCATTAAGGCCAGCTGTTTTTCTAGGGTTCTGTTGGAGTGGTGTGGGTTTCCTAGATCCCCAGCTGTTGGCACATTATTTGGAAAACCCTGCTTTTGAAGTTTCAGCCCTGGTCAGAGTGCATGCAGTTCACTGGGTATGCCGAATCAACAACAACAAAAAAATCAGCTATAATGGCTTTGGCAACTGTTTCCACCTCCTAGTCTGGCAGGGCATAGGCCTCAGGCCATTTGGTAAAAGAGCCCAGTGTGACAAGCACAAAATGGTTCCCTTTCTCAGATATGGGAAAGGGGCCCAAAATGTTAACAGCCACCCTTGCTGTCTGTCCTCCTGGTTTTCTGAGCCACTTGAGTGCAGCATTGTCAGTTCTGATGATACATGGCCACCCACAAAGGTAATGTTTTAAGTGGTGAACTGCATCCACTACTGCCAGCAGTTCTAGCCATTTGTTACAACAGTTGCTCTAGACTTTGCTATGGGACTGAATATAGAAGGCAACCACTTTCTCACTATCTAGATGCAAATGCGATAACACCGGCCTGACCTCAAGGGCCATCTTCTCCTCAGCTGCATTATCTTGGGGTCAGGAAAGGAGGAGAGATAAGGGCTAACCTGGTGAATAGGCAGAGGAGCCCAGTATATTGTGCAAGAGGAAGCCTTGAGGTAGAATGGAGAGTTACAATTATACACTCAAGAATATTGCTCTGAAGAGCACAGGAAAACCTTTAATTATTTTTGTTTGCAATTTTGTTCTTGAATATTCACTCCCTTCTCACTTTTCTTATAAAGTGTAATTTCTACCATTTATCTGGAATCTCTTAGTGTCTATCTGGATACACGGATCACTACACAGCATCCCATTTTTGTAACATTATGTATTATTAAAGTCCACTGGTTTTTCATAATATTTAAGACTGAAATTCAGGACCATGTTGTGAATAAGATTATATAGCATTAAGCCATTTTATATTTTCATTTGTTTTCAGACAAAACTACTGACAAACCAGTGACTACCAAAAGTGCCGTACAAGGCAGTGGTGCAGTGCACTTACAAGTAGAAGATATAGCATTCATCAAAAGATGTAAATGGTTCGTGCATTGTGTTTGGGTAAGGAGTCTGAGATTCTGGGAGAATCTCTAGGTAGAGCTATTTAGTCGTTAATTTAGGATTACCCCTTGACAAGGCCCATTTAGAGTTACAGGAGGGACTACATATCTTTCTTCTGGCCTAATGAACTTGCCAGGTTCTCAGGAAAAGATGGAAACTGTTAAAGGAGATAGATGAATCTAATCTGACTGCTAACATGTACTTTCATTTAAGTGTTGGTAACTTAAAATGCAATACAAAAAAGATCGCTTTTCAAATTGTTACTGTAAATAAGTGAAGGGTTAGCAGTGACAAAGTCTACATGAAAAGTATTCAGGATAACAGGCATTCTAAATAAAGCATACATCTGGAAAAGAAAACATTATATTAATGTCAAAATTCGTAAATTGAGGTACTGCGTAAAATGTGTTTAATAGAAATCACCTACTTATGTAAAAGTTAAAAATTCATTCTTTCCTTTTGAACCCCATTGCAATTAAGAAAAAAAAACTTAATAGAAATAAAGATGAACTGTATTATGGAATAACATTCCAGTTACTTTATATTCACTGCTCTAGAAAGAAGAATCAGCTCCTCAAAATCCTGATACTGATAAGGAAATAAGATAATGAACAGTTTACACAACATACTTAATTGTACATTTAAATACTAAAATGTTTAAAAATATTAAAAAATTTAACATGGAAGAATAACTGGAAACTGGTTAATAGTAATTTTAAATCAGATGTCAGAAAATGCACTGGAACAGTGATATGGAAGATATAACCTATTGAAACACAGTGGTTATAAGCAGATTTTTTTCATGTTGTAACGTTTTCTGATCACAAATTAGCCTTTATAAAGACTTATCCTCACAAATGTCCATTGAAACTCCTGTGTCCAATTAATTGTTGCACTTGTTCCATTCAATTAAAAGTACATCAAACACCTTTCTAAACTTCACAAGTCTGATTATCTTACATTGTGATATCAACATTTACCCATGGTCACTCATTTTCAACTACAAAAGAAATACAGTGGAAAACAGTAAAATAAAACAATTGCTCAAGAATTACTTGCTGTTACAACAATAAACTCTTTTTTGCAAACAATCAAAAAATTGAGTGATGTACTTTTAAAAATGTAGGTGAATTTCCAGACAGCGAAAAGGATGCTGCCAAGAATTCAAAAGTCAAACAAAACTGCATCCATTGTATTGCACATAAAGAGGAAGAAAAAATTTAAATTCATCAGTCCTCAAAATAATCTAAATCAACTTTTTTAAAGTATATTTTCCAATAGCCAGCAACCGACAAAAAAAAGCTTTAATTTATAAAATCTAGAATTTCAAGGGGATCATTTAACTTCTGAGATACAAAGATACATTTTTAAATGTGTTTATCGGGTTACATTTAAAACTGTCTGTGACCTTACAATTCAGTATTAGGGAATTCAGTTTTAATACTATAAAAACAAGGCTAGAAAATATCTCAGGGGAATTAAGTAAACAGATTTCTAATGACAAAAACAGTAACAAGCTTTACAACCATAACACGTCTTCCCAGAGTTAAATCATTTTCTCACTTTAAAATGGAAAAGACAAGTCTTTATTTATATAGAACATGGATTTCCTAAAAACGGTAAGTCCATATGACCAATGATAATAAAACACAATTAAGCTGAAATTTGTGAACACACGACTTCTTGTCTTTGAAGTCCAAAGCTCATTTGTAACACTTTTCAGCTGTGGTGAACATAGAAACTGAAATTCTAACCGATTAAAACAGGTGTGCATGTGAGACAGGAAATATTCAATAACTACACAAACATAACAGAGTAATAAAAACAAATGTATCGCTAACTGCATTCATGGGTTTACTCTAAACTGTTAATGAGAAAATAACAGTCCGAGTGGCAGAGATGGGTTTAGCTAGAATATTTGGAATCTTTTAATAAAAGACAATCTCACTACTATAAATGTATGCTTTCTAACTTTCTTAACCAATATTATGTATGTATTTATTTTTCATATCTTTACTTATTCTACATCCTGGGGCTGTATAAAAATATTTAACAGACTCAAAAATATATGATCACAAAGAAAAATTAAACAGACTTTTGAATATGTCTTTAGAACCAATGTCTGCAAGCATAAACTTCTCTTTCTCATCAGAGTAATGTCTGTAGAGATTATTTTATCAACAAATGTATTTTTTAGCAGAATTCAAGCACACATATGCTGTATTTCTGCATCTTGGCTGCTACATTGTGAATATTTCTTTGTGAATTGAATGTTTGAAATTAAACTGCACTGGAACACAGGAAAAACTAAATGTGTGTCAGTTATATAGATTTTGGTTATGTAAATATCATTATAATGCAATATATGCATTTCTGTCATGGCAATACTGAATGATGAGCACTAGGAAGAATCAATAAAGTAGAATATTGCACTTTTTTCAACACAATATTTCAGTGAAACACTGAAGGCAAGTATCTGGATTGTCTTCCCTGTTTTTATATTTCTGAGTTATGCTTGCTAATCAGTGCAACAGTACTAAAGTTTAAGGTATACCATCTGTTGTAATGTAAGGCACTAAATTTAATTGTTACTTGCATAACAAAAAGCATGTTGACAGGTGCCTCAATGCAAATGTTGGTGCTGCAGCAGTGATCCCAAAACCAAGTGCTCTGTCCTCATGTAAGTCAGGTAGTTGGTTTCAACGTCTTTTTTATAATTTAACATTGAGAAAAGTGCTTAATATAAAACATTTAATTTGAAAGTATAAGACCCTCTTTAACTCAGACTGGCAGTAATGATTATGAGCTGATTTCTAGATAATCAAAAAAGTAATATAATCAAAGGGAAAACAAGACAAAATTATTTTATATTATTTATCATTTATTTTGGATCGTAATTTCAATTTGACATTTCAAAACATGAAATATATATATATATATATATATATATATATATATATATATATATACAGTGGAACCTCTAGATACGAGTTTAATTCGTTCCAGCACTGAGCTTGTATAGCGAATTTCTCGTATCTAGAACAAACTTCCCCATTGAAAATAATGGAAATCCAGTTAATCCGTTCCGCACCCCAAATATATTAACATAAAAATCAATTTTCCTAACAAATAACACTGATAAATTATATATACTGTAGTCTACATTTAATAAATAACACTGGTAAATAATATAACTGATTATTAAAAGAATCAAAACAGGTGTCCAAAGTGCAGTAGAGTATTCAATAAATCTTTAAATAAATAATCCTTAAAACAGTTGTGAAGTGGACGTTTAAAATACACAAGAATAACAATCCTTTAACACGAGGTTAAAACGTCAAAAGGATGCAGTCTTTATAAAACAGATGACAATCCCCGGTGCTTCTTCTCTGTTAGCGTCTCACCTGCGGGCTCTGCAACAGGCGAGACACTCTTAATGCAGCTGACCTTCTCTACACCGTCCTGCTTCAGCTGTTTGGCTCGCCTGTTCAGCTCACTGTTCAGTTACACGCGAGCCTGCACTCGCTCGCTCTCCCGCACCGACTTCCTACTGCTGCTGCTGCTGCTTGCCTGCCTGCCTGCCTGCCTGCCTGCCTGCCTGCCTGCCTGCCTGCCTGCCTCCTCCTCCTCCTCCTCCTCCTCCTGCAACCTCCGTTCTCTCTCCTCTCTTTTCTTTTACTTCTTCTCCCCCTTAACCGGCTCACGCTTCTCTATATATGCGGGGAGGACATGGCAGCTGCAGCCCATTAGCCACAGGAACAATCATGGATGTGGGCAGTTTCCCACCTGTGCACTTAAGTGAGAAATGCAGACACTGCAGATCGCGGCTCGCAACTGCTACCACGCCCCCTCGCTAAGCCGCGAGCTATACCCACAGCCTGGCTCGTGGCTCGTTACGCGAGCCAATGCTCGTATTTAGATCTGAATTTTTCGCTCATACTTTCCTCGTATTTTGAATTTCTCGTATACAGAGGTGATCGTATCTTGAGGTTCCACTGTATATATATATATATATATATATATATATATATATATATATATATATATATATTTTTTTTTTTTAGTCATATGAAAAAGTTTGGGAACACCTCTTAATTCTTTGGATTTTTGTTTATCATTGGCTGAGCTTTCAAAGTAGCAAAGTAGCAACTTCCTTTTAATATATGACATGGAAACATATGGAAACAGTAATATTTCAGCAGTGACATTAAATATACTGGATTAACAGAAAATATGCAATATGCATCATAACAAAATTAAGACAGGTGTATAAATTTGGGCACCCCAACAGAGATATTACATCAATACTTAGCTGAGCCTCCTTTTGCAAATATAACAGCCTCTAGACGCCTCCTATAGCCTTTGATGAGTGTCTGGATTCTGGATGGAGGTATTTTTGACCATTCTTGTTAAATTTGATGGCTGCCGAGCATGGATAGCCTGCTTTAAATCAACCCATAGATTTTCGATGATATTCAAGTCAGGGGACTGTGACGGCCATTCCAGAACATTGTACTTCTCCCCTCTGCATTAATGCCTTTGTAGATTTCACACTGTGTTTTGGGTCTTTTTGGAATATCCAACCCCTGCGTAACTTCAACTTTGTGACTGATGCTTGAACGTTATCCTGAAGAATTTGTTGATATTGGGGTGAATTCATCTGACCCTCGACTTTAGCAAGGGCCCCAGTTCCTGAACTAGCCACACAGCCCCACAGCATGATGGAACCTCCACCAAATTTGACAGTAGGTAGCAGGTGTTTTTCTTGGAATGCGGTGTTCTTCTTCCGCCATGCAAAGCGCTTTTTGTTATGACCAAATAACTCAATTTTTGTCTCATCAGTTCAAAGCACTTTGTTCCAAAATTAATCTGGCTTGTCTAAATGAGCATTTGCATACAACAAACGACTCATCACCCTGCCATACAGATGTTCTTTGTGCAAATTGCGCTGAATTGTAGAATGATGTACAGATACACCATCTGCAGCAAGATGTTCTTGCAGGTCTTTGGAGGTGATCTGTGGGTTGTCTGCAACCATTCTCACAATCCTGCGCATATGCCGCTCCTGTATTTTTCTTGGCCTGCCGGACCTGAGTTAACTGTGCCTGTGGCCTTCCATTTCCTGATTACATTCCTCACAGTTGAAACTGACAGTTTAAACCTCTGAGATAGCTTTTTGTAGCCTTTCCCTAAACCATGATACTGAACAATCTTTGTTTTCAGGGGCCTCATGTATAACGCCGTGCGTAGAACTCACACTATAACATGGCGTAAGCACAAAAGCGGGAATGTGCGTACGCACAGAAAAATCCAGATGCAGGAATCTGTACATACGTAAACTTTCACGTTCTTCCGCTACATAAATTCCGATCAGCGTGAAAAGTAACGCACGTGCACGCGCCTTCTGTCTTGCCCCAACTCCTCCCAGAATTATGTCTCTTTGAATATGCAAATCGATATAAATAGCTTTCTGAGAAAAGACAATGGGAAAAGCACGGGGGAAAATATAAGAATTTCAGCGAATACCAAGTGGAGGCAAAGGAAAAACGTACTATTTGTTGGTTTAAACAGTGGTATAATCAACAAAAGGAAGTTGATCGAGTGACAGAGTGTCAGAGAAACTCGAAGGCTCAAGTTCACAAAGTCGCACAGTGCCCGAAATAAAAAAGAAATCACATATCAAAGTCACTGTGAAAAGGCAAGTCGTAGCCCACCGTCTGAGTGTCATATTAAAGCTTATTAGGGTACAGACAAAAAAAATAGGCACACAGTGGGAAAAAAGCACGAAATGTCAACTTTAATCTCGAAATTTCTACTTTAATCACGTAGTTTATTTTGCCATTAAAGTAGAACATCATAAACCATCTTAAAATTGTTTAATTTACTAGTTTCTCAAATCCCATTGTAACTAAAGTAGGACGTTAAATGCTTTGTTCTGTGTTTGATCTTCTTTGTGCTCTGTGTGTGAATCACTACCTGCTTCTTAAACGGGCTTTCTCTTTCTCCGACAGGACACATAATCCATTACATTCGTGATATTACAGCTCTCTAAATAATTAAAATACTGAGATGTATACGTGACATCTTTTTCATGATGACAGGAATGAAAGCATGTTATTAAACATGGGAACACGGTGGCGCAGTGCTTGTTCATATCTCACGCAAGAGGCTTGCTGCTCCATGCGCGACCTTCAATGACATAATTTATCACAGCAGTATTGTCTCTTTCAAACGTACTAACCTCCAATTCCTGTCCTTACTTTTCTTTCTCCAAATACCCAATCACCACACAATCAGCTATGTAATAGACGTGAAGCCATTTGTAAGCTTAGAACGCAGATTCTTCAAAACTTTTAAGGAACATTGAAATATCTGCGTAGTACATGTTTAATTATGTGTGGCTTTACGCCAAGTTTAGGTTTTATACATCGCGATTTGAGCGTGGAAATGGGAGTACGCAACATTTCTGTGCGTACGCACCGTTTATACAGGAGGCCCCAGATCTTTTGAGAGTTGCTTTGAGGATCCCATGCTGTCACTCTTCAGAGGAGAGTCAAAGGGAAGCACAACTTGCAACTGACCACCTTAATTACCTTTTCTGATGATTGCACACACCTGTCTATGAAGTTCAAGGCTTAAAGAGCTAATGCAACCAATTTGGTGCTGCAAGTAATCAGTATTGAGCAGTTACATACATTCAAATCAGCAAAATTACAAGGGGACCCACATTTTTACACAGCCAGTTTTTCAAATTTGATTTAATTTCATATAACTAAATACTGCTTCACTAAAAATCTTTGTTTGGAAAACACCCCAGTACTCAGATGTTCCTAGGAAATGAAAGACATACCACTGTTATATTTTTTGTTGAAAGTAAACTATTATGCAGGCTGAGAGGGGTTCCCAAACTTTTTCATATGACTATAAATATATATATTGTCACACACGTGCACATGGGAGGCAGCTAAAGGGCTTGAGGGACGGCAGTTCTGAGACATACCGGGAGGTGGCAGAGTGCACTGACTCTTTTTCTCTCTTGCCTGCAGACCGTTCCCAGGAGATTCCACCTGGCTCTCGTGACATCATTTCCGGGACCGAGCCAATGGAAGGAGACCTGACTGGCTCCGGCCCCTCTGACGTCACGTCCAGGCTCGGTCCAATGGAGAACGAACACATCCCTGATCCTTATGACCTCACTTCCTGTCTTCCCCTTTAAAACCCTGCCCTCTTTTCCTAATTCCTCAGTCTGGTTTTGGACTCGTTTGTATGCACTTCAGTGCTATTACTCTTCATTGCAACTTTGCAGCCAAGGATTTTGAGATTATACGGGTGGCTGCCCCAAACCTTTATCGGAGTATGTCTTATTCTTTCACTATATATATATATATATATATATATATATATATACACACACATATATATATTTATATATATATATATATATATATATTTATATATATATATATATATATATATATATATATACACACATATATATATATATAGACTAGCAAAATACCCGCGCTTCGCAGCGGAGAAGTAGTGTGTTAAAGAGGTTATGTAAACATATATATATATATACATAAACATATATACATATATATACATATCTACATATACACATATATCTACATATATACATATATGTATATATATATATATATACATATACACATCCACATATATATACATATATATATATATATATATATATATATACACATATCAACACATATATACACATACATATACACACATGCATATACACATACATACATACACATACACATATATATATATATATATATATATATATATATATATATATATACACACATACATACATACATACATACATATATATATACACACATACATACATACATACACACATCTATAATAATAAAAGGCAAAGCCCTCACTGACTGACTGACTGACTCACTGACTCACTCATCACTAATTCTCCAACTTCCCGTGTAGGTGGAAGGCTGAAATTTGGCAGGCTCATTCCTTACAGCTTACTTACAAAAGTTAGGCAGGTTTCATTTCGAAATTCAAAGCGTAATGGTCATAACTGGAACATATTTTTTGTCCATACACTGTAATGGAGGAGGCGGAGTCACGTATCGCGTCATCACGCCTCCTACGTAATCACGTGAACTAAAAACAAGGAAGAGATTTACAGCACGAGTCACACGCGGGAACGAAGGTAAATGACGTTAATTTTTGACTGTCTTTTAATACTGTGTAAGCATACATATTAACACATGTGCAATTAAACGTGTGCATTTACGGGGTGATTTCTCAGGCTTAAAAGCTCACCTTTTATCAAACGCGGGAACAACGGTAACTGACGTTGTTCACTGTCTTTTAATACTGTGTAACCATACATATTAACACATGTCCAATTAAACGTGTGCATTTACGGGGTGATTTCTCAGGCTTAAAAGCTCGCCTTTTACTAAAAAGGTAAATGCAAAACTATTTTCAATCAGTTTATTGAAACGCTCCCATTAAGGACTGCAATAACATATTCGCGAGATAAAAGAACGAAGTAGGGGGAAATGGAGGAACAGCCGCAAACAGCGAAGAGCAAAAAATTAATTAAACAATTGAGAACGGAGCGAGTTAAGCATACAAGCATGTTCATAAGGGAAACAAAGCACGGTGTAAAACGTAAGTTTAAATTAAGTTTATAGAAACGCTCCCGCTGCGGATTGCAATAACATATTCGCGAAATAAAAGTTTAATGAGAAGACACGAGGTATAAACGAACCACACGCCGCGGCGCAACGTTAGGGGCAACAGTTTCAACCATTCTATGATCTGCTTCTCGCAACTGAAAGACGGCACATGGCGGATGTTAGCCGACTTGCTGACCGCAACGTTAGGGGCTTCAAGTATGGCGCTGACGCCACATCTCAGTGCCAACACTTTGCAGACTGTACTTAAAAGACACGCCCTCCTCAGTGGACAGTTAAAAACACCAATCAAACTAACGATGACATCAAGTATTACCCAATCAAAAGTAGGAAAGGAGGCATCTTCATAAAATGCGTGTGGGATGATTTGCATGAGACGCTGCTTTAAAAAAAAAATGATAAAAAAAATACGGGATAAATCCCGTCCAGTATTGATTCAAAACGGGACGCGCAATTTCATTCTCAAACGCGGCACGATTCCGTATTTTAAAGGACGGGTGGCAACCCTACAGTGCCAGGTAACCACCCATACAATCAGATTGTGATTCAGACTAGGAATGCAATGAATGTAATTACCCCGATCTACATACAAGGCGAAAGTCTTGCAACATTCAAAGATGATGGTTTGGGATAATTAGTACTTATTAAGTACACCATGGCACATAAAAGAGCTTATAAAGCCTTGAACCGAAAAAAGCAAGATCTCAGAGATCGTAAAAAAAAAAAAAGGAGGTAATGTCGTTTTACTCGCTGTACATTTTAGTCAAACATTACCAGTTATTCCACGAGGGAGACCAGCAGATGAACTCAACGCGTGTTTAAAATCCATGCTTCTCCCACGCTCGGTTATATGTCGCGTGTTCTCGGGTAGGTACACCAAAAAATTTATACATTTAAGCATGTAATGGGCAAACAAAAAATGATGTATACCCGAAGGCACTGCAGTAGTACTCAATGTAACTTTACTTCTTAAATGTTAATGTTTTACTGTTTAATAATTTATACGCTTCTTATATATTGTTCAAATTCTTTTATCAAAATACCAGTGACAGCGCAATGCACGATAACATGGAGTGAATACACCATACGCATCTGCCCACGGCCGCCCTGGTGTGCGCAGATAGGAGTTGATTCTAAAATAAAATAAACATAAAAAGAGTAATACAATCATCACCCATAAAGCGGATAGCAGACGTGACGTATTATATGTGTACCAGATTTCAAGTCAATAGGTGAAACGGTTTGCAAGCTACAGGTGATTTAAAATCCTGGACAGACCAACGAAAAGCCACGGTAGCAAATTATAGAAGAAGATTTTACTGTTTAATAATTTATATTTATATGAAATGTGCTTCTTATATATTACTTCATATTCTCATATGATAATGATGTTAATGTTGTTTATATTGATTTCTATGTTATTGTAAGTGCATCTATGTGTGTATATGTATGTATGTATGTATGTATGTGTACATATATATATATATATATATATATATATATATATATATATATATAAAATATATATATAAAAAATATATGTGTATATGTATATATAATATATCTGTATATGTGTGTATATGTGTGTGTATATGTGTATATGTATATATATATGACAGCAACACTCATAACAATGACAACACAATTACATTGACAATCATGTTACATTATTTTTAAAATGTTTCCTTTACTTTTTCATAACCTCTTTAACACACTACTTCTCCGCTGCGAAGCGCGGGTATTTTGCTAGTTTATCTATATATATATAAAGGAGAGTTGGGATCCGAGAGACTGTGTTTGTGTGTTTGTGGAGGGATGGAGAGTTAAGGCGGGTGTTGGAGTCACGTGATCATCTCCCCTCCCATTCACCTCATTTCATTCACTTCATTTCGCTCCGAGCTGAGCTCCGCAGCTGGCGCGGTCTTGCTGTTCTTGATTTGCTTTTCACATGGCCAACTATACGTTGCATGCTCAAGAGTAAGCTCAGCGCACAACTTGGTCATATTACAACTGGAGGGGCGAACTGACAACATGGTATACAAAGAGATCCTTAACAAATAATTATTGGTATAATTTCCCTCAGTTTATTATTTAAAATTTTAAAGCAGTACTTCGCCGCTGCGAAGCGCAGGTATTTTGCTAGTATATATATATATACACATACAGAGACATATATATACATATACATATTTACATATCTACATATATATATATATACATATCTACATATATATACACATATATAGACATATATATATATATATATATATATATATATATATATATATATATATATATATATATAGACATACATACATCTATCTATATCTATATCTCTATATACATCTATCTATCTATATATATATCTATATCTATCTATATATATATCTATATATCTATATATATATATCTATATCTATATCTATATCTAAATCCCCGCGAAGTACTGCTTTTAAATTTTTATTAAGAAGAAAACCTTTTTAAATTGAGGGAAAATATACCAATAACAATTTGTTAAGGATCTGTTTTTTTGTGAACAGCTTTTCCGCTGTTTTATAAACGAACGCCATATAAGGTCTTCCTTTTTCCTTGCTTCGCCAAGGAAGGAGCCTTTTTATTAAATCCAAGGGTTCTTCGCTTTTTTTTTTTTCTTTTTTTACGATAGTTATAGTTCTGTTTGTATACCATGTTGTCAGTTCAGCACTCCGGTTGTAATATGACCAAGCCGTGCAAGCTTACTGTTAAGAATGCAACGTATAGTTGTACAGGAGAAAAGCAATCTTGCCTCAAATCAATGGCAACCTTTTGTAGGTCTATGAACTTAATTTAAACTTTAGGTTTACACGGTGCTTTCTTTCCGAAGTACTTGCACTCATGAATATGTCTGTATGCATCAGTCGCTAAAATCCCCGTGCTTCGCACCGGCGAAGTACTGCTTTTAAATTTTTATTAAGAAGAAAAGAAAACCTTTTTAAATTGAGGGAAAATATACCAGTAACAATTTGTTAAGGATCTGTTTTTTTGTGAAGCTGCCTGCACACGAGTGATCACTTCGAGCTGACTTGCTGGCCAACCATAAGCGTTACCTGGTAGGTAACCACCCATACAATCAGATTGTGAATCAGACTACGAATGCCGTGAATGTAATTACCCCAATCTACATGCTGTCAAATAAACGAACCACACGCCATGCCGCAATGTTAGGGGCTTCGCCTCTAGTGCTGACGTCCGAGGTTCGATTCCCGTAAGGGAGTGAAGTGAGTGGGTGGTTACCTACCAGGTAACGCTTATGGTTGGCCAGCAAGTCAGCTAACATCAGCCACGGTGCCTTCAGTTGTGAGAAGCAGATCATAGAATGGTTGAAAATAGTTTACTGTCAAATAAAGCAAAGAGTACACGACACGTGTTTCCCCCTTATTCTTGGCTCATCAGGCGTACACACTCACTGCACTCGCTTACGGTAATCGAACCTCGGACGTCAGCACTAGAGGGGCTTTGCAGCGGTGAAGTATTGCTTTTAAATTTTAATTAAGAAGAAAACCTTTTTAAATTGAGGGAAAATATACCAATAACAATTTGTTAAGGATGTTTTTTTGTGAAGCTTCCTTTACACAGCCTGTCTGCTGTTTTATAAACGAACGCCATATAAGGCTGTCCTTTCTCCTTCACAGTCAGTTCACGTGATTACGTGGGAGGCGTGATGACGCGATACGCAACCCCCGCAACCCCGCCTCCCACGGCCAGCGAGCTGCAGTCCATTACTGTATATGGACAAAAAAGAGGTTCCAGTTATGACCGTTACGCTTTAAATTTCGAAATGAAACCTGCCTAACTTTTGTAAGTAAGCTGTAAGGAATGAGCCTGTCAAATTTCAGCCTTCCACCTACACGGGAAGTTGGAGAATTAGTGATGAGTGAGTGAGTGAGTGAGTGAGTCCGTGAGGGCTTTGCCTTTTATTAGGATGGATGGATGGATGGATGGATGGATGGATGGATGGATGGATGGATGGATAGATAGATAGATAGATAGATAGATCAGCCCGGACACAGACAGAGACACAGACTCAAAAGTCCCAAAAAAACAAGCTTTTATTGTCTTCTCAGCACACATTGCACAAAACAGTAACAATAAGCTCAGTCCTTTTCCTTTTTCTTCTTTTCTTCTCTCCTTCTGCCCCCTCCATTCCTCTCCCGCAAGCTCTGTGCTCTACCTCCCGACACTGGCTCCTTGAATGGAGTGATGCGGCTCCTTTTATGTTGCACTCGGAAGCACTCCAGGTGTGCCCGGATTATCTTCCAGCAGCATTTCCTGGTGTGGCGGAAGTGCTGCAGTCCAGGGTTTAATAAATATCCAGGCGCTCCCTGGCGGGGGACCCTGAACCCAACAAGGGCAGCTGCCCTGTCATGTCCTAGGGGAGATATTGTTTCTCTTCAGGTTCTTCCTTTCTCCAGATGTCCTGGCTAGGTAAGGGTCCCAGCCATCCGCCACAAAATATATCTATCTATTATAAAAAGAAATCCTGTCCCCTGTCCTGATAGTCTACGATACGTGAGCTTTCTCGGAAGACAATTTAAAGACCCGCGAGACGAAAGAGACCTGCCACGGTGCGTCTCACGGGAACATAGAACGATAGTCTTGCAAGACACACGCTACTTACAAGCAATATCAAATAAAAACAAATCAGTAGTGTAAAGGCAGTCATGCAGCACACACAGCTCCAGGGCTCTCAGTGCATATAAAGTGTATAAGGTCAATACGGTAGAAATGAAATGAATAGGGTAGAAATGAAACGTCGACGATTAAACGAAGAAGAAAGAAAAGCACTGAGAAAAGAGACTCAAATGAGTTGGACAGAAAAAAGAGCAAAAAAGAATAATCGAAGTGCAAATTCAGAAAATAAGGAAAGTATTTATCAGCCCGGAACAAGTGGAATTGAAACAAAAGCACATCCAATCCGGCTCTTAATTAAATGACAGTGGGTAAAAGACAAAGTAGAACTTCATAGAGATGTTTACAAACGTTGGCGCTAAACACATGCAGAGCAGGTTAGAGACTATGAAACCAGTGAAATTAGAAAGGCTCAAAAAAAAAAAAAAAAAAAAAGTTGCCGCTATACACATGTGGAGAAAGTTAAAGGATGTGAAAGTGGGAAAACTAGAAAATATAAAAAGGTAAAGATCGCAGTAGCGCAAACAAACAAACTGCCTCATTTAACTATGCACCAGTCTAACTTTGGTTTTGCACAGTAATTACTACACTATTGCACCTTAAGACTTAATTCTACTTTATTCACATAATTTTACTTATTTATTATGTTCTACTATACTGTTATCTTTCGATCTATGACTTTTTGTTAATCTAACTGATATTCTTCTAACTTTGCACAGTTTTTGATAAGCGGATCAGAATGCATTTCACTGCGTGTTGTCCTGTATAACTATGCATGTGACAAATAAAGAATCTTGAGAATTTCAAAAACGGAGTTTACCACACATGCATTTATTGGTTATTTTGTTAATGTATATATATTTATCTGTCTGCTTATTTAAAAACATAAATTTACCCCAGGAGTCAAAAACGTTCTGTCTAGCCCTTGTACAAAAACCTAGACAAAAGCTGGGGTATCACCTTGGTAAACCCATGTACTTTTGGAACTGTGAGAGGAAAATAGAACGACTTTACAGATAGGAGTCCAATGCAGAACTCTACTTACTTTGTTACTTTGTAAAAAAAAATTATTAAATGCTGATGATGTAAATTGTTTTGTCTATGCTGAAATTCCAAACAGAGAAACTTATCCTGACCTCATTAAAAAGGTTCAGCATATTGGGACTCGCAAGATTACAAATATTGTTTTTACACAAGTTCTGAAATAAAAGTGAAACTAATGAAATAGCAACAATTCAAAGAAAAAACAATCTTAAAAGTGTGTATCCGGAAAACCAAATACAGGGGTTGGCGAGCGAAGCGAGCAGGGGGCGAAGCCCCCTAGTATATATATATATATATATATATATATATATATATATATATATATATATACATATATATATACAGGTATATATATATATATATATATATATATATATATATATATATATATGGTGACAGATGGCTGGCACGTCTGAAAGGATGAAAGACCAGGAGAGGGACAATACCTCCCCCGGGCCACGAGAGGGCAGCAGCCCTGGTCTGCATTGGGGCCAGGGGATCAGTGTTTAAAAGCTCAACCCTGTTGGAGCCCATGGCCATTGCAAGGGGTGCTCGGAGGATGATTACAAAGCCTTGGACTGCAGCATTTCCACCACACCCAGAAGTGAACCCAGGCACACCCGGAGGGCTTCCAGGTGCTCAGGCAGCACTTCTGCCACACCAGGAAGTACAGCCGGAAGATCATGATGGAGCACCTGGAGCACATCCAGGTTATTATAAAAGGGGCCACCTCACTCCAGCACATGAGCCGGAGTCGGGAGGAAGAAGACGGAGCTTGCGTGAGGAGGAGTGAGGGCGGCAGAAAAGAGAGTTGAAAAGAAAAATGGGACTGTGAGAGAATTGTGGCTATTTAAGGTACTGTGTGGTGTTGTACATCAAATAATATAATTAAACGTGTGTGTTTTTGGACATTTGGTGTCTGTCTGTCTGTGTTTGGGGGCTGAATTACAACTATATACAGGGGTGCACATAACTGGTACATTGGTATGCACGTGTGACAAAAATTGTAAATGCGTAACGTCATCTATGTCCCTACGGCGCTGGTGCGTACCTGACGGTCAGAGAGGGCATCGACACCTCATGTTGCTAATATAGGCTGTTTTCTTTTTGGTTTTGATTATCTTGTGTTGCCAATACAGTGGAATCTCGGGTCACAACCGTAATTCGTTCCAAAACTGTGGTCGTAACCCAATTTGGTTGTGACCCAAAGTAATTTCCCCCATAGGATTGTATGTAAATATAATTAATCCATTCCAGACCGTACAAACTGCATGTAAATATATTTTTTTAAAGCTTTTTAAGCACAAATATAGTTAATTACACCATAGAATGCACAACGTAATAGTAAAATAAATGTAAAAACATTGAATAACACTGAGAAAACCTTGAACAACAGAGAAAACTAACATTGCAAGAGTTTGCGCTATAGCCTTACGAACCGCTCACTGTAAACACTTTTTTTTAATGAGTTTTAAGCACAGCACAGGGAAAAAAATGAACATTTGAAAAATCCATAATTTAATAACAACCAAGAAAAGTAACATTGCAACAAATCATGCTACCAGTTACCAGTCAGATTTCACCATACTTCAAGGAAAACGCGCTTAAAACGTGATTCACCATACTTCAAGGAAAAGGCGCTTAAAACATGAGACATGTCATTTTGGAAGATACAGCTAAGTAGTTTGAAATTTAGAGCCATGGAGGATTTGTCAAGCTCAAAGAGCAATCCATGCTTCAAATTCAGTCAGTATTTAGACTGGAAAAAATGTTATCTTTATATGTCAAAGAAGGTAGAAAATTCAGCCTTATTTTGCACAGCTATTGCTTGTTTGCTGACGGTACCATATACAGATTAAGTAGATGTGTAGCATGAAATCAATGTTATCAACCAAGTTGACATTACACATATATATATTTAGTTTTAATCAGATTATTAATATTATTTTTTTAATTTGGAACACAGACCAAGTAGCTGTCACAGAAATTTGTGATGAACCTAAATGCTTCCTCAATAGAAAATTGCCGGATTGAAATAATCTTAATATATTTAGAATGCCACAGTATTAAAAAGATTTTAACAAGGTCTTGACATCACCAAGCTGTGCATGGGAGCTCATCAGCACCTTTAATTCTGAAGTATGCCATCTCACTAAAGTTTTTTTTTTTTTTTTTTTTATTTAACAAGAGCAATGTATCAATTCAACTCTATACTGAAATAAACTCTGGCAATGGACCTGTGTTTCTTTATCTAACATTGCCTTGTTTAACATACAGCTCATCAGTGGTAAAGCACTAGAACGATCTGATTCATTGCAAACTGGCTCCTTTTAAGCTGCACATGAGAGCACTCCAGGTGGCCCATTAGCATGTTCTGGACATACTTCCACGTGTGGTGGAAGCCCAATATGTTAGGGTTCTGCAGCTTCCCCTGGCAGCACCCACAGAACCCAATAGGGCTGCAGGAAACTTCAACTCCCAGCGGACCCTGCGGGAATCTGTGGTGTCACAGCAAATCACTAAGGCTGCCCTCTAGCGTTCCGGGGGAGGTAATGCCCTTGAAAATGCTCTCTCCTCTGATTCTTCCATTCAGCTGGCGTCCCAGCTGGGTAGGGTCCCTGGCCGTCCATGATAGGTTGTCTCAGACTTTTTTCGATTGTGACATTGTGTACTATTTTAATTTGTATGAATTAAAGCCAAACTAACTACATTTTTGAGCTATGTACAGAGGCTATCAATCACTATTTTGGTGACTGGCTCTATGACAGATAAACTTTTTAAATTAGAACCAACTTAGCTATAGACTGAACTATGTCTGAGCTAATTAACTTTATACTTTAATCAATGTTGATTATGAACAAAGCCCATCATATCAATAAGGTAGTCTTAAAAAACAGTGAACTATGCACCTTTACCAGAGTGCAGCACACCTCACCTGGATATCTGGAAGCATATTATGAAGGTCCAGAAATGAATTTGTCAAAATTATTTTTCAAAATACAGCACTTGGCGTGACAGTCAGATTTTATTTTGTATCTAGTGCTCACATTTCAAAAGGAAATCCCCTAACCTTTAATAAAACAAATGTTTTATGTTCATGAAAAGAACAATAACAAGTAATTAAAAGATCAGTCACTTCATTTATGACCTCGGTCAGATAACACCTGAAGGCTTGATGATCAGATGATCACATTTTAGATCACAAAGGTATAGACAGAAAAAAATACTATAAACTTATTAAGCTGTAGTATCAGCTTTCATCTTCTATTCTATAAGAACATCACAACACACTTTATTTAACCTTTCTTTCTCTTGGATAAAAACCAATGCACAATCTTTTATATCCATTGTTCAAACAAACTTTTTATGATGTATAAAAGAAATGTGTCATCACCTTAAATAATATGGTGACCTCTCTGACTGTGTAGTACTTCCAAAAATATGCTTTCCTCTTGACGACTAAATTATAAAGCAAATATGTATTTCATCACAAGAGTCATCTCTTAGTGATAAACATTAGTGTATACAGAACATAAATCATTAATTTATACTCACATAAGTGATTAGTTTGGGCTGACAATCTAGACTGGGTACAGAAAATAATGTATCTGGAATGATATAAGAAATGGTTTAGTAAATACTGAAATCTAATATTAGTTTTAAGTTTTGTGTGTGTAGATCTCTGGAAGGCTGCAGGGATCTGTGGTATCTGGGGTGAACTTCTGCAGGCTGGTGGTAAGGCTGTCCTCCTTGCATTACAAGCAATCTCTGCTTCCATTTAGGAGACGGGTGCCATTCCAACTGACTGGAAAATAGAATCTGTCGTCCCTCTCTAGAAAGGGAAAGGTGATTGCCTGGATTGCAGGCAACTACAGAGGGATAACACTGCTCACAGTACCAGGTAAGGTCCTTGCTATGGTCATCCATGATCACTTATCACCAGTGACCGGAGTAGTCTGGTTTGATGCCTAAGAAGTCTGCCATCGACTGCATCCTGGCACTGAGGCTTTCATGAAGCACAAATATGAATATCAACAGAATTTCTTTGCAGCCTTTGTCGATTTTCATAAAGCGTTCGACTCAGTTGATCAAGCTGCTCTGTGGGACATCCTGAGAGTTCACTCTGACGGTATGGGTCCTGCTCCATGCTCCCTCTTCTTGTTTTGGGAACCTCTTGAACTCAACACCGTCGATAGAATAATCAAATGCTAAGCAACAGGATGGTGCAAAGTTCAAAACTGCTTTTATTAAAAGAAAAAAAAAAATATCAAAACAGTTTTTGTTCAAAAGAGCAGACCCCTAAGTTCATAAATAATCCATAAAAGTAGTTGAAGTGTAGAGGTTAAAAAAATAAAAAACAAATAAATCCATTAAAAGCAGAGGTTAAAAACACAGTTTCTGGATCCTTAATATTCTTTTCCGTATTGGATGATCACAGTCCACCTCATTCATCTCCCCGGCTCACCCATAACTCATGCAGCCAGTGGGGACTCAGCAGCCATGGTCTTCATCCCCCAACCCCCGTCTTGGCTGACTCCCTGAAGTGCAGCCAGACCGTCCGAGGTAGGCTCTCCTCCCGTCAACCTTCACGCTCCCGCAGCTGTACCTCGGATCCCTGGGGAGGTCATCCACCATGCTTGCCCCACTCCACACAATTGAACAGTGGGGCGAACCAGCCCCTAGAGTGCCACAACCTACGCTCCTTTGTGTGGGCCCCTGTTCATGCTGCCTTTCCTCCCAGGGTGACAGGATCATCCTCTCCAAGACTGCTCTTCTTTCTCATTTTTTTTACCCTCACTTACAACATTTTTCCTCTCTCCTGTGCTGGCCGGTACTTATACGGCTCCGCGTGCGCAGCGTCTCAATCATGCACCGCAGGGAGCCAATGAAGCAATTGAGAACGATCGCACCCTTATGTGCAGGCACGTTTCGCCCCAATTATGTCATCAACTACCCACGGTTGGGTAAGCGCACCCACAGATACTGATACAGCCTCACAGATTAAAGACTGGCAATTTGTTCAGAGCTGCGAACTTGTCATACCACATTCACGGGATTCCCCCAAAGTTGCTGAATATCATGGCTGGCCTGTACACTGGTATTGTGAGTGCTGTGCAGAGTGGAAGTAGAACCTTTGCGTTTTTCCCCATTTGATTCTGGGGTTCATCAGGGGTGTGTCTTGGTCCTACTCTGTTCAATGCTTGCATGGACTGGGTGATGAGCAGTGTCATGGGGTCCAGCAGCTGTGGGGCATCTGTTAGAGAAGAAAGTTGCCAACGATACTGTGATCTTTGCAATATCAATGAAGGCTCTAATCGGGACTCTCGAGAGACTGAGCAAGAATGTTTGGGCTTGTGAGTGTCCTGAATAAAAACCAAGATCCAGGCCTTTAATGACATCTTGGGCACAGCCATCAGGAGTCTGTGTGCGTAGAGAATGTCAACCTTGTCAAGAGATTTACTTACCTTTACTGAGTATACTTTATACATAAAATATATGTTGTCATACCTTGCATAACTGAATAACCTTTATGGCACAATAACAATTCAATACATTTATGGTCACTACAGTATTTTGATTTAATAATCTTCATGTGGGAAAAGGCTGACTCGCATAAACAAGTAGAGCCGAATAATGCAGTCAAGGAGGTAGCACATTTCCTTATGTTTGGGTACTTTTCCTCTGTAAGTTCCAAAACTGTCCAAGAGACCCAGACTTCAGTTGAATGTCATCCTGTAGTGTCAAAATGTCATTCTCCACTGTAGAGGAGTTTTGGGTGAAATAGTGTTGCAATTTTTTGATGTGGGTGAATCACCCTCAACATCTTCTCTAAATGGATAGCACTTAAATGTAGCGATTGGCTCAAGTAAAGCTGAGTCTTTAAACTGGCTGTCAAAGTCTGACAGGCAATTTTCAATCTGTTCGGTGTAGCGTATGCTGTCAAGATGCGCACACGCCTTACATTGCATCTACAGCTCTGACGCAAGGTTTTGGATGTTCCCTAAATCAAGGCGCTGCAGCTTTGAGGACAGATGTTGCATTTTTCGTTTGAAGCATTAACTGAGCTAATCATATTGACCATGGAGTTCTCTTTTCCTTGCAGCTGTAAATTAAGCTCATTCAACATGTTGGTCAGATCTGAAAAAAAATCCTCTTCCAATTCCACATCCAGCCCATACCCTCCCCAAACAATTTTTTTTTTAAATCCCTTCTTTAGTCAATATAAATTGGAAGGCTAACTAGATCACAGCCGGAGTTTTGCAGTAGTTTGCGCGTTTGATCGTGCGTGCGGGATGACCAGTGTGTTAGAAGAAAAGAGATCTTAGACTTGCCGCCCTATATGTCAATCAAGTGGCAAATGCCATAGGGAGGATATATGATAGACTAACGTTTAAAGAAGGAAAGTGATCTCAGACTGGCCGCCCTAAATGTCAATCAAGTGGCAAATGCCATAGGGAGGATATGCGGGATGACCAGTGTGTTAGAAGAAAAGAGATCTCAGACTGGCTGCCCTATATGTCAATCAAGTGGCAAATGCCATAGGGAGGATATACGATAGACTAATGTATAAAAAAAAAATTTTTGAATGCAATGCGATCTACCTGCACTACCTTTCCGATCCACCAGTCAATCGCGATTGACGCATTGGGCACCCCTGGCATGGGGGATCATGAGGTCACTGGAAAGGAGAGCGTGGTGCTCTCGCTATCTTTGCAAAAAGGAATAAGGTCCAGGTCTTTAGAGTCCTGGAGCTTCCCATTTTGCTATATGGTTGTGAGACAGTGACCTGAGATGAAGACTGAACTCCTTCTGTATTGTGTCTCTTCGGAGAATCCGTGGGTACTGCTGGTTTGACTTTGTGTTGAACGAGGTCCCAAATAAGGCACATTATCTGCATTGTGAGGGAGCATCAGTTACTGCAATATGGTCATGTGGCATGATTCCCCAACGGTGATCCAGCTCATAGGATCCTCATTGTAGAAGACCCAAGCAGCTGGACCAGGCCAAAGGGATGCCAATGTAACACCTGGCTGCAGCAGATAGATGGTCCTTTCCGGCGGGTGGGACTAGATCATGTGTCTGCCTTGGGGGGTTGCCAACCAGGATCCTGAGATGTATCGTCATGTGGCGGGTGCAGCAACACATTGTACCAGTGCATGCTCCCCAACCTGACCTGATGTGCATGTAGAAGAAATACACTATATTGCCAAAAGTATTGGGATAACCCTCCAAATCATTGAATTCAGGTGTCCCAATCAATTCCATGGCCACAGGTGTATACATTCAAGCACCTCGACAAACCGACAGAACACCTATGGGATGAATTAGAGCAGACACTGCGAGCCAGGCCTTCTCATCCAACATCAGTGCCTGACCTCACAAATCCTGGAAGTATGGTCAAAAATTCCCATAAACACACTCCTAAACCTTGTGGAAAGCCTTCCCAGAAGAGTTGAAGCTGTTATAGATGCAAAGGGTGGGCTAACTCCATATTAATGCCTATGTATTAAGAATGGGATGTCATTAAAGTTCATGTGTGTCTAAAGGCAAGCATCCCAATACTTTTGGCAATATAGTGTACTTTCTTATATTTTTGAAATTTACATTTCCTTTTCACCTTGGCATTCTTGTTAACCAAAATGTTTTAAAGTAACAGTTAACATCTGCTATATGTCTTCCACTCATAATTTCAAGCAATGCAATTATGTCACTTCTTAAATCTACTGTTATGTTTGCTTATGATTAAAAAAAACTCACCTCTTTAAGCCTAACGGCTCATACCATGTATTCCTTCAATTAGGTCTAGTAGCTTGTTTATAGATTTTATGTAGTGCTGTTGCATCCTGATTATTACAAGAAGTCTAAAACGAATTGAATTACCATATCCAGAAGGCAAAAGCAAGAATTGCTGTCAAACAAACAAAGTAAAGATCCTAAAAATGAGATAAGGTAGTTATTACGTTCACTAATTAGGGCAACAGAGATTGGCATAATGTTGATTAGCACATGTAGGCAACAATTTTACTGCACTCCACATATGTGACAATAATGATCCTATGAACCAATAAAGTTGCGACTTTACAAGTATATTGAAAAAGTTGAGCATACCGTCGCTAGATTTGTATACTACATACCATTCTATAAAAACCAAGCTCCTATTACCATTTAAATTGCTTTTGTGCTTGTCTGGTTGTCAACAGTGATGAGTTCACTAAGGCTTAAAATCTTCTGTAAAAGGATGTAAGCTATAACTAAAGGCCCACCTAACTCCAACTGCATTCTTTTATTACATCTAACATTTTCATTTCCACTGTATATTAATTTTTACTTATTTACAGTGAACTCGGAAGGTATTCAGATCTCATCACTTTCTTCACATTACATTTCAGCCTTAACAAAAATCATTTAAATTAACCCCCCTCCACATCAAGCAACACTCAATACCCCAAAATAACAAAGCAAAAAACAGGATTAGAGAAATATTTGCAAAATTTATTAAAAATAAAATACTGAAATATGGGTGGCATGGTGGTGCAGCAGTAGCGTTGCTGCCTCGCAGTTAGGAGATCTGGGATCCCTTCCCGCGACCTCCCTGCGTGGAGTTTGCATGTTCTCCCCGTGTCTGCATGGGTTTCCTCCGGGTGCTCTGGTTTCATCCCACAATCCAAAGACATGCAGGTTAGGTGCACTGGCGATCCTAAATTGTCCCTAGTGTGTGCTTGGTGTGTGGGTGTGCCCTGCGGTGGGCTGGCGCCCTGCACAGGGTGTGTTTCCTGCCTTGCGTGCTCTGTTGGCTGGGATTGGCTCCAGCAGACCCGCGTGACCCTGTAGTTAGGATATAGCGGGTTGGATAATGGATGGATGGATACTGAAATATCACATTTACAGAAACATTCAGACCTTTTGCTAGGAAACTTGAAATTTGGCATCCAATTCTATTGATCATTACTGAGATGTTTCTACATCTTGTTTGGAGTCCACCTGTGGTCAACTCAGTTGAGTGGACACAATTAGGAAAGACACACACCTGTATAAGATTGACAATGCGTATCAGGAGAAAAACCAAGCCATTAAGTTGAAGGAACTGCGTGCAGAGGTTAGAGAAATTATAGTGTTAAAGCACAAATCTTGGGAAGGCTACAAAAAATCTTGCATTACTGAAGGTTCCCAAGAAAATGTTTGAAACAACCACAAATTTTCCTAGACCTGGCTATCTCGCCAAACTAAGCAATTGTGAGTGAAGGGTCATGGTAAGTGAGGTGACCAAGAACCCAATGGTCACTCTGGTTGAGCTCCAGAGAATCTATGTTTAGATGAGAGGAACTTGAATCATGGTGGTGGCAGAATTATGCTGTGGTATTGCTTCTCAGCAGCAGTGGCTGGGAGGCTAGATAGTGCTGAGGAAAAACTGAACAGAGCAAAGTACAGAGATATCTTTAATGAAAGCCTGCACCTGTGTAATCTGGACCTCATGTTCACCTT